>NC_091997.1:67503716-67758359 GCF_044704955.1 Pristiophorus japonicus
CCAACATCACAAAAACAGATTATCTGGCCTTTATCACGTTGCTGTGTGTGGGAGCTTGCTGTGCGCAAGTTGGCTGCCATGTTTCCCAAATTACAACAGTGATTACACCAAAAGTATTTCATTGGCTGTAAAGCGCTTTTGGGACGTATGGTAGTTGTGAAAGGTGCTATACAAATGCAAGTCTTTCGTTTTTGCGAAGCATCATCACGTGTCTCACACATCTAAGTGCCACACGGAACGGGTAATTATTTCTGAAGTGCATCGGCTGTATTGTAGGCAAACATGTTTTGCACATCGCATGATCCATGCAATGAGCAGTAAGTGCCTGGCTAGTTGCTTTTTGTTGTGTGGTGAATTTGAGGGAGGATTGTTGACCAGAACAGCCCCTTCGAGTCGTGCTGTGGGATCTTTCTCTGTAGCTGTTTGATTTAAGTGTCGGCACGATTTGGATCTGTCCCTGTTTGACGTGTAACCTGAAGCGGTCTGCTCTACTTCAGTGACTATGCTAGAAACGGTCGTGGGCATACTTGATTGCACTTTGGTGCAACACAATGGGACAAACCCTTCATGAATGTGCAGAATGCTCATTAGAATTTGTAGATAATATCGAATACTGATTTCTTTTTTTCCCTCTTTGACAAAGTGGCATTGATTTTTATCAAGGGTTCCTTTGTCAAACAAAAAAGGACCCCATGAGGAAGCTGCCCACAAGAGATTAGGTAACAGAATAATGGATACCCGAGCCTGGGCTCGAAACTGAAATCTAATCGAGTGCTTCACATGATGTCACAACCCAACAACTCATGATGGTGAAGCTGTTTCTAAACGTCACGAACTCAGAGACGGGGTTGTAGACCCAAACCTGCGCGCGCGCGCACACACACACACACACACACACACACACACACACACACACACACACACACACACACTCTCTCTCTCTTACCCCCCCCCACCTCTCTCCCTCTCCCTCTCCCTCTCCCTCTCCCTCTCCCTCTCCCTCTCCCTCTCCCTCTCCCTCTCCCTCTCTCTCTCTCTCTCTCTCTCTCTCACCTCTTTTCCCCCCCCCCGGCTCAAACGGGCTGCTGGCGCTCTCTGTCTAACAACAACAACTTGTATTTATATAGCACCTTTAATGTAGTGAAATGTCCCAAGGTGCTTCACACGAGTATTATGCGGTAAGAATTTGATACCGAGCCGCACAAGTAGAAATTAGCACAGAGGTAGGTTTTAAGGAGCGTCTTGAAGGAGGAAAGAGAGGTTTAGGGAGGGAGTTCCAGAGCTTGGGGCCCAGGCAACAGAAGGCACGGCCACCGATGGTGGAGTGATTATAATCAGGGATGCTCAGGAGGTCAGAATTAGAGGAGCGCAGTCATCTCGGGGTGGGGGTGGGGGGGGCTGGAGGAGATTACAGAGATTGGGAGGGATTTGTAAACAAGAATGAGAATTTTGAAATCAAGGCCTTGCTTAACGGGAGCTGATGCAGGTCAGCGAGCACGGGGTGATGGGTGAGTGGGACTCGGTGTGAGTTAGGACACGGGGCAGCGAGCACAGGGGGTGATGGGTGAGTGGGACTCGGTGTGAGTTAGGACACGGGGCAGCGAGCACAGGGGGTGATGGGTGAGAGGGACTGGGTGTGAGTTAGAACACGGGGCAGCGAGCACAGGGGGTGATGGGTGAGCGGGACTGGGTGTGAGTTAGAACACGGGGCAGCGAGCACAGGGGATGATGGGTGAGCGGGACTGGGTGTGAGTTAGAACACGGGGCAGCGAGCACAGGGGGTGATGGGTGAGCGGGACTGGGTGTGAGTTAAGACACGGGGCAGCGAGCACAGGGGGTGATGGGTGAGCGGGACTGGGTGTGAGTTAAGACACGGGGCAGCGAGCACAGGGGGTGATGGGTGAGCGGGACTGGGTATGAGTTAGGACATTGGGGCTGCCGAGTTTTGGATCACCTCTGGTTTACATCGGTTAGAATGTGGGAGGCCAGCCAAGGGGTACATTGGAATAGTCAAGTCTTGAAGTAACAAAGGCATGGATGAGGGCTTCAGCAGCGGATGAGCTGAGGCAAGGGCGGAGACGGGCGATGTTCCAGAGGTGGAAATAGGCGGTCTTAGTTATGCTGTGGATATGTGGTTGAAGGCTCGAGGCTGAAATCGATTTTTGGACTCGAGGGGAATCGAGGGATATGGGGATCAGGCGGGAAAGTGGAGTTGAGGTCGAAGATCAGCCGTGATCTCATTGAATGGCGGAGCAGGCTCGAGGGGCCGAATGGCCGACTTCTGCTCCTAATTCTTGTATTATGTTCTTATGACCAGGAACAGAGCACAAAAGGAAGGAAATATTGGGTGGGGTGGGTGGGGGGGGTGGGTGGGTGGGTGAGAAAGAACATCTCATTGTTTTTCTTGGCTGTTGGAAATCCAATCCTGTGTTCCTTTTTTTCCCGGTGTGGAAGAAAGGTCGTGTCAAAGATTAACGATTAACAGACTGAAGAATGGGTGTATTCTGAGAAGGGCCAATAAAAAGTCCGAGTACTGTGGTGTTGCCGCTTTGGCGCCCGTTTTGATGTTGCCTGGGAGTGTTCCCCTGCCTTTTGTAACTTGAGAATCTCGTTTGCATCTTCCTTCACCAGGAGGTCTTCTGAAGGATGGAATAGATGTGAGGAGAATATGCTGACCTAATATAAAATGTGGATTTTGATCTAAATTCTAAACTCTAGAGAATACCGGCCTAGTTTCCTCAATCTCTCCTCATAGGACAATCCCCCCCCATCCCAGGAATCAGTCTGGTGAACCTTCGCTGCACTCCCTCTGTGACAAGTATATCCTTCCTTAGGTAAGGAAACCAGAACTGTGCACAATACTCCAGGTGTGGTCTCACCTGCCACAACCCCCCCACAGTTTACTCTTCCACACAATCCGAGTGAAACCTTTATTTCCTCTCCCTCTTGAAAGGTGGTCACTTGCTGAGGAAGGCAAATGGTATGTTGGCCTTTATTGCAAGAGGATTTGAGTATAAGAGTAAAGACGTCTTACTGCAATTATACAGGGCCCTGGTGAGACCGCACCTGGAGTATTGTGTACAGTGTCGGTCTCCTTACCTAAGGAAGGATATACTTGCCACAGAGGGAGTGCAACGAAGGTTCACCAGACTGATTCCTGGGATGGGGGGATTGTCCTATGAGTAGAGATTGAGCAGACTAGGCCGATATTCTCTGGAGTTTCGAAGAATGAGAGGTGATCTCATTGAAACATACACAATTCTTACAGGGTAGATGCAGGGAGGGTGTTTCCCCCGGGCTGGGGAGTCTACAACCAGGGGTCACAGTCTCAGGATAAGGGGTCGGCCATTTAGGACTGAGATGAGGAGGAATTTCTTCACTCAGAGGGTGGTGACTCTTTGGAATTCTCTGCCCCAGAGAGTTGTTGATGCCAGTTCATTGGATATATTCAACAGGGATCAAGGGGTATGGGGAGAAAGCAGGAAAGGGGTACTGAGGTGAATGATCAGCCATGATCATATTGAATGGTGGTGCAGGCTCGATGGGCCGAATGGCCTACTCCTGCACCTATTTTCTAAGTTTCTAAGAGTTTACAAGCATTACGTTTTATTAAGCGTGAGGTAACGGGACCCAAAGTGTTGGTGAACAGACAGCCCGAGGAACCTGCCTGGTTCAAGCTGTTGGTGATTCCACCCACCAAGGCCCAATTATCGAGAAAGCAACAGATAACATCCCGTGATCAAATATTTAACACGGAGTGCCATTTAAACCGTAAACCCAAGCATTGTTTGCTGGTCAGCCTCGTGCTCCGTCTAAAGTTCCATTTGCACTCATTCTCATTGTGGGACATGGAGTGAGATACTATCGACTGCACGCGTGAGGGAGCGCCTGGCTCTCCCGTTCTATTCCACTTGTTGAAGGACATTCATCTTCTGCTGGAACCGTAACCCTATTTAGGGCTGGAAAAATAAATTGCATTCACCTGTTTCCATGGTGATGTTGGATATTCATTACTAAATGAGCTGGATTGTCTTTTTGCTTAATTATTTTGTGCTCCTCACAGTGGAAGGATATTGGTGCTGGAGAATGATGCTAGATACAGAGTAAAGCTCCCTCTACACTGTCCCATCAAACAATCCCAGGTTAGGTACAGAGTAAAGCTCCCTCTACACTGTCCCATCAAACACTCCCAGGGCAGATACAGCATGGGGTTAGGTACAGAGTAAAGCTCCCTCTACACTGTCCCATCAAACACTCCCAGGGCAGGTACAGCACGGGGTTAGATACAGAGTAAAGCTCCCTCTACACTGTCCCATCAAACACTCCCAGGGCAGGTACAGCACGGGGTTAGATACAGAGTAAAGCTCCCTCTACACTGTCCCATCAAACACTCCCAGGGCAGGTACAGGGGGTTAGATACAGAGTAAAGCTCCCTCTACACTGTCCCATCAAACACTCCCAGGGCAGGTACAGCACAGGTTAGATACAGAGTAAAGCTCCCTCTACACTGTCCCATCAATTCACCTCGGCTTCAATATTCGAGCACCCACTAATGCTCCAATATGACATTCTTCAATTGTCACTCCAGCCAGCCTGTGACCTCGGTGGCTGAGATTTCCGATTTAATGCAAAATTGGGTGCCATTTTGTGCTATCCTGCCTTGCCCACTATTGAGACTATGGGTTGGAATTCCGAAATTGTGGCAGAGTATAGATGGTGGCGGGATCTCTACACATTCCCCTTGAAGCTTTTCCAAAACTTTGATCGACTGAAAGGGCCTTTCAGGAAAAGCTTTCCTGGAAAACTGTACGGCGTCCGAAAGAGTTAATTGCGACTCTCGATGAATCAGCCCCATCTCCTCCTCCTCACCTGACTCTGTTGACTCATTTTCGTGTCCCTTTGGCACCTTACCAAGGATGACCATCCCTGTGACTGTCACTCCTGGCCCTGCCCACTCCCGGGCCTGTCAGCACAGGAGCACCGGATTAAACCAATTGCTGGTGAAATGGGGCATCATCGTCATCATAGGCAATCCTTCGAAGCGAGGATGACTTGCTCCCACGCCAAAGAAGGATGAGTTCACAGGTGTTTCAATGAAGGACCTAATATTCCGGATCCTGAAGGGTGGAAGATGCCTGTGCGTGGATTTGTTTAACGTGGGGCGGCCGTTGCACACCAGCCACCACACGGGCTTGACCAGGACGACTGGAGACCAGTTCTGCTGCACGGGCCTAGTGCGCCCACATATCGCACAGTGTGGGCTGGGCCGTGCTGCCCCTGGGCCCTCGCCTCTCCTGGGTTAGGGTTAGGGTTAGGGTCCTGGGCCCCGATCACTTACCTCTACAAACTCTTGCAGTCCGCGCACCACCGCAGCGGTTTGGTGTGTTGCCAACTGGTAACGACAGAACGTGACGCATCGAAATCTTCACACACCGGATTTTGGAACACGAGCCTGTGCGGACCCACAAGGAAGGCAGTCCCAGGAGCCGGGTCATGTCTATTATTCCTCAAAGCCTGCTCTCGTGGTCACGTTACACACCATTTACAGCACTGAAGATTTTTGAGCGATAAGGGGTTATGGGGAGCGGGCAGGGAGGTGGAACTGAGTCCAGGATCAGATCAGCCGCGATCTCATTGAATGGCGGAGCAGGCTCGAGGGGCCGAATGGCCGACTCCTGCTCCTAATTCTTATGTTCTTGTAACTTTGTCTCTGCTGGAGTTTGTGTTCCACACCAGCCTCCTCCCGTCCGAATAAAAACAGAAAAACCGCTGGAAATACTCAGCAGGTCGGGCAGCATGTGTGGAGAGAGAAACCGAGTTAGCGTTTCGGGTCTGCGACCCTTTGTCAGAACTGGAAAAAGTGAGAGGTGTAACAGGTTTTAATCCAGTGTAGGGGAGGGAGGGAGGGAGGGGGGGGAAGGGGAGGCCTATGATAAGGGGGGAGGCAGGAGAGATTAAGGGACACACGGGATGATGGTGCAAGGCGAAATGAGATGGTAATGGGCAAAAGGGAAAGCATGTTGCTGTATTCCCTTCTCCCTCGTATCCCTGTCCAGCCTCCCCTTAAATGCATCGATACTATTCGCCTCAACCCCTCCGTGTGGCAGCGAGTTCCACATTCTCACCGCTCTCTGGGCAAAGTTTCTCGTGAATTAATTATTTTTTTAAAGCTGGTTATCTGTAATAGGGTCCAGCAGCTGGTTGACCAATGTCCTTTGATGGAAGGGTACTTGCAGTCCTTGTCCGGTCTGGTTTAACTACGACTCCAGTCACACACACATATGGTTGACTCCTGATCAATAAAAGAAAGACTTGCATTTATATAGCGCCTTTCACGATCACCGGACATCACAAAGCATTTTGCAGCCAATGAAGTACATTTTGGAGCGAACATTGTATGTCAGCCACAGCACACTCGTCTGAGTCAGAAGGTTGTGGGTTCAAGTCCCACTCCAGAGGCTTGAGATCATAAATCCAGGCTGACACTCCCCGAGCAGTGCTGAGGGAGCACCGCACTGTCGGAGGGGCGGTGCTGAGGGAGCACCGCACTGTCGGAGGGGCAGTGCTGAGGGAGCACCGCACTGTCGGAGGGGCGGTGCTGAGGGAGCACCGCACTGTCGGAGGGGCGGTGCTGAGGGAGCGCCACACTGTCGGAAGGGCGGTGCTGAGGGAGCGCCGCACTGTCGGAGGGGCGGTACTGAGGGAGTGCCGCACTGTCGGAGGGGCGGTGCTGAGGGAGTGCCGCACTGTAGGAGGGGCAGTGCTGAGGGAGCGCCGCACTGTCGGAGGGGCAGTACTGAGGGAGCGCCGCACTGTCGGAGGGGCAGTGCTAAGGGAGTGCTGCACTGTTAAAGGTTTCTTGGGCCAATACTTATCCCTCAATCAACATCTAAAACTGATTACCTGGTTATTATCACATTGCTGTTTGTGGGAGCAGCAATTTAGCTGCTGTGTTTCCTACATTACTTTAAAAAGTACTTTTGGCTGTAAAGCACTTTGGGATGCCCGGAGGTTGTGAAAGGCGCTATATAAATGCAAGTCTGTCTTTGAAAAAGTTCCATGGAAAAGCCGTGCTGAGGTGTGAAAGGAAGCGGGTGATTGAGGCCGAGTGCTCGCAGGGAAGTTTCCGGGACCCGTGTCCGCTAACTGCTCTATTCCTGTATTACACAAACATGTTTGTGAAGGTACATAAGCAAATTAAACTCGCTGTAAAAACAGATTGATTATAAACAACACAGACACCGTGTTCCTGGCTAGTTTAGTCTAATTGCAAGCATCAACATACAGATACCCCCAAGGACACATTGCCGGGCTTTCTGCAGACATGTGTATATGTATTTTAATTATTTTTGAGGAAAGTTCTATACTTTTTTCTGGGTAAACTAGACTAAAGTTGAACTTGCTTACACACGAGCATGAGCCTCAGATTCTGTGTGTGTCTCTGTCTCTCTCTGTCTCTGTCTCTGTCTCTGTCTCTGTCTCTCTCTCTCTCTCTCTCTCTCTCTCTCTGTCTCTCTCTCTCTGTGTCTCTCTCTCTCTCTGTCTCTCTCTCTCTCTCTCTCTCTCTCTCTCTCTCTCTCTCTTCGTGCCAGTAGTGCCTTGGCCGGGGATTCCATCTGCTCCTGATGCCTTGTTCTTGAGCTGACTGACAGGCAACTCCTTCTCGGCAAGCGAGCCCCAGGTGGGCAGCGGAAACGTTACAGGATCATCCTCAAAGCCTCCCTGATAAAGTGCAACATCCCCACCGACACCTGGGAGTCCCTGGCCAAAGTCCGCCCTAAGTGGAGGAAGTGCATCCGGGAGGGCGCTGAGCACCTCGAGTCTCGTCGCCGAGAGCATGCAGAAACCAAGCGCAGGCAGCGGAAGGAGCGTGCGGCAAACCTGTCCCACCACCCCTTCCCTCAACCACTGTCTGTCCCACCTGTGACAGGGACTGTGGTTCTCGTATCGGACTGTTCAGTCACCTGAGAACTCAGTTTTAGAGTGGAAGCAAGTCTTCCTCGATTCCGAGGGACTGCCTATGATGATGATGTGTGTCTCTGCATCTGCATTTTTCACAGATGGACTCTGGTCCTTCCTGGCAATCAGAAGATGCTGACTAACTGGAGTTGGTTTCTAAAATTCTCATCCTTGTTTATAAATCCCTCCATGGCCTCGCGCCCCTCCCTATCGCTAATCTCCTCCAGCCCCACAACCCCCCCCCCCCCCCCCACACACACACACCCCTCTCCTCCCCACCCCGAGATGTCTGCGTTCCTCTTATTCTGCCCTCTTGAGCATCCCTGATTATAATCGCTCCACCATTGGTGGCCGTGCCGTCTGTTGCCTCGAAAGAAAGACTTGCATTTATATAGCGCCTTTCACGACCGCCAGTTGTCTTGAATCGCTTTACAGCCAATGAAGTACTTTTGGAGAATATTCACTGTTGTAATGTGGGAAGTGCGGCAGCCAATTTGCGCACAACAAGCTCCCACACACAGCAATGTGATAATGACCCAGATAATCTGTGTTTCCTATTGTTGATTGAGGGATAAATATTGGCCCCGGGGATAACTCCACTGCTCTTCTTCGAAATAATTCCACGGGATCTTTTACGTCCTCTTGCGAGAGCAGACGGGGCCTCAGTTTAACGTCTCATCCAAAAGACGGCCCCTCCGACAGTGCGGCGCTCCCTCAGTACTGCCCCTCCGACAGTGCGGCGCTCCCTCAGTACTGCCCCTCCGACAGTGCGGCGCTCCCTCAGTACTGCCCCTCCGACAGTGCGGCGCTCCCTCAGTACTGCCCCTCCGACAGTGCGGCGCTCCCTCAGTACTGCCCCTCCGACAGTGCGGCGCTCCCTCAGTACTGCCCCTCCGACAGTGCGGCGCTCCCTCAGCACTGCACTGGGAGTGTCAGCCTAGTTTTTTGTGCTCAAGTCTCTGCAGTGGGTCTTGAACCCACAACCCTCTGGCCTAAGCTCTGGAACTCCCTTCCTAAACCTCTCCGCCTCTCAACCTCTCTGTCCTCTTTCAAAATGCTCCTTAAAACCTACCTCTTTGACCAAGCTTTTGGTCACCTGCGCTAAGTCCTCCTTATGTGGCTCGGCATCAAATATTTTGTCTCAACACTTCTGCGAAGCGCCCTTTTATTACATTGAAGGCGCTATATAAATACAAGTTGTTGTTGTAGCCTGGACACTACTTCTCTCCTCTCTCGAAGCCAATTCCTTAATGTGGTTTGCTTTCTACAAATATCCCCCACGCCCCCAATGTCACCGGTCCATTCATCATGCGCGAGCCTTGGCTGCTGACTATCAGCGCGCTATTCGACCGTGAAAAGCAGCGCGATTCCCGGGATCGCGGGACTGACATATCAAGAAAGACTGGATCAACTGGGCTTGTATTCACTGGAGTTCAGAAGAATGAGAGGGGATCTCATAGAAACATTTAAAATTCTGACAGGTTTAGACAGGTTAGATGCAGGAAGAATGTTCCCAATGTTGGTGAAGTCCAGAACCAGGGGTCACAGTCTAAGGATAAGGGGTAAGCCATTTAGGACCGAGATGAGGAGAAACTTCTTCACCCAGAGAGTGGTGAACCTGTGGAATTCTCTACCACAGAAAGTTGTTGAGGCCAATTCACTAAATATATTCAAAAGGGAGTTAGATGTAGTCCTTACTGCTAGGGGGATCAAGGGGTATGGCGAGAAAGCAGGAATGGGGTACTGAAGTTGCATGTTCAGCCATGATCATATTGAATGGTGGTGCAGGCTCCAAGGGCCGAATGGCCGACTCCTGCACCTATTTTCTATGTTTCTATGAAAGCCAGCGATAGCTGCCCTCGCCCAGCGACCAATCGCGAGCACATCCTGCTGGGGCCCACCGGGAAGGGCCGCAGGATTTGGGAATCCCGCCGTTGATATGCCCCTCCCTGCTGCAAGGCCGCTGATGACGGCTGCTGTGAAGCGCCTTGGGATGTATCGTTACGCTAAAGGTGCTATAGAAATGCAGCCTTGTGGTGAGAATGGTGGGTGCCAGGGTTGTGCAGCGAGGAGGGACTTGTCTAAAAAAGATTAATAATTGGGAGCGGTGGGGGCGGGAATTGCGGTCGGAGGCTTCCTGCTTCCCGACCCGAAAAAAAAAAAATCTACGAAAATACCTGGTGGTCCTGGAGGGAGGTGGGATTCCGGTCGGGGATCTTCATTTGCTGCACAGCGCATGGGAACATGCCCTCCAGATAGGGATACGTAACCTGGGATCGCAGGGGCCTGCCCCACCAATCACGATCTAGTCATTCTCATTGATGATGGCCCAAGTGGAGGAAGTGCATCCGGGAGGGCGCTGAGCACCTCGAGTCTCGTTGCCGAGAGCATGCAGAAACCAAGCGCAGGCAGCGGAAGGAGCGCGCGGCAAACCAGTCCCACCCTCCCCTTCCCTCAACCACTGTCTGTCCCACCTGTGACGGGGACTGTGGTTCCCGTATTGGACTGTTCAGCCACCTAAGGACTCACTTCAGGAGTGGAAGCAAGTCTTCCTCGATTCCGAGGGACTGCCTATGACGATGGTGGTCCATTACTATCAATGAGAATAAACCCGGAAACCAGAAACGCAGCACAATAAATTTTAAAAACCACCTCGATAATTGAAATTAAATGTAATTAAATGTTTTAATTTTTTTAATGTGTTTTAATCGGGTTAAAAATAAACTTAATGGACAGGGTTTTTAGTGTAGAAATGAATGATTAAACTTAATTTTTCGATGTTTTAAAACTTGCGCTGGTGAAAGTTGACGCTATGCCTGCTTTGACCAGGCCGCAAGAGTTTGAAGGAGACTTGCTGGGCGGGAGTAGGGTAAAAGGCCCCAATCTCTGCCTGCCGATGTCCCTCCTGCCGGGGAAGCGTGTGATCTGTCTTAACGACATTCCGACAGATCGGGAAAGGCTGGTTCTTTCCGCGTGCGCGCATCGCGCCACGAGAAGCGGCTGTGTGTGAGATCTCGTCCGTTGCGCGTACAGCGTACACGGCTGACGAGGCTAGAATTCCCAGCTCGGAGCGGAGAGAGAGAGAGAGAGAGTGTGTGTGTGTGTGTGTGTGTTCTGCACGGCCGAGGTGGCTGGATCTTGCGATGGAGGGGGTAACCCATCTGCTCCCCCCTCCCGGCAATGGAAAGAGCTATTACAGGTATTAATTAAAAAAAATTATTATTTGGGGTTCCCGAGGAACTGCCCTGTGAACGGAGTTAAATGTTGGTGTGCTCTGGAGTCGGGAGAGGTTATACAGCCTGTTTGTTGAAGTGGGATTTTCCCTGCACTTGCGTAGGTATATATTGTTGTGTAAGCAGGAACAGAACATACTGTGATCTTATAAGAACTCCCCACGGAGCAGTATCTGGGCCGCCAGTCTTAAAGTCAACAAAGTGTGCTCTGTCTCGGGCAGAGTGATCCGTCCCGGGGCCACAGGCTTGTTTGTACGTTAGTGTTGGTGTTTTGGAAAATGCCAACCTGTTTACCGGGGGGCGGAGGGGAGGGGAGGGGAGAGGAGAGGGACAAACTCTTGGCACGGGAGATTCGGAAAAAAAATCTACAACAACATCCCATAACTTGCAGCTTGTGAACCTCAAACGGGCGTGTGTATTCTGTGTCCACGTTACCTGGAAGCCGCTTTTAAATGGAGTGAACCTTCGTGTTGTGGCCCTGAGGCGCTGTCCCGTGTTTGCGGTACCTGTACAAGCCGCTCTTTGGGCAGGGATGGGGTTTTTTTTTGCAAGCAATGGATTTGTGAGCCCGCCCTGTTCTCTCCTCCCTCAGCTCACTGTTGCATTATGCACCTGTGAGGCACTATGTTAAAGGCGCTATATAAATGCAAGTCTCGCGTGCGCCGGCTACAGGGCAGCAAAGCGGCAATCTCCTCGAGCTGCATGTGCTATAATGGGGGGGGGGGGTTAGGGTACCGGAGGGAGGGGCTTCAATGGGGGAGTTCGGGTATGTGAAGGGTGGAGGAGGGGAGGGAGTGGGTTAGATTGGCGGGGGGGGGGTAGAGAACCAGAGGGATGGGTTTCGATGGGGAAGGAGGGGGGGGGGTTAGGGTACCAGAGGGAGAGGTTGCGATGGGGGGGTTAGGGTACCAGAGGGATGGGTTTCGATGGGGAGGGGGGGTTAGGGTATCAGAGGGAGAGGGTGCGATGGGGGGGTTAGGGTACCAGAGGGAGGGGGTTTGATGGGTGGGGGGGGGTTAGGGTACCGATGGTGGGAGAGGGGGGGTTAGGGTACCAGAGGGAGGGGGTTTGATGGGGGGGTTAGGGTACCAGAGGGAGGGGTGCGATGGGGGGGGTTAGGGTACCAGAGGGAGGGGGTTTGATGGGGGGGTTAGGGTACCAGAGGGAGGGGTGCGATGGGGGGGGGTTAGGGTACCAGAGGGAGGGGTGCGATGGGAGGGGTTAGGGTACCAGAGGGAGGGGGTTTGATGGGGGGGGTTAGGGTACCAGAGGGAGGGGTGCGATGGGAGGGGTTAGGGTACCAGAGGGAGGGGGTTTGATGGGGGGGGTTAGGGTACCAGAGGGAGGGGTGCGATGGGAGGGGGTTAGGGTACCAGAGGGAGGGGGTTTGATGGGGGGGGGTTAGGGTACCAGAGGGAGGGGTGCGATGGGGGAGGAGGGGTTAGGGTACCAGAGGGAGGGGGTTTGATGGGTGGGGGGGGGGGTTAGGGTACCGATGGTGGGAGAGGGGGGGTTAGGGTACCAGAGGGGTCGAACTTCTCCCATCAGAGATGATTATTTTGCGGCCTCGGACGTCTTGAATGTTGAATCTGAAGAACGAAGAGACCAATGGTTTGGGTTGACTGAATTCCCTCTTCTCCCGAGGGAGTTGACCCGTGGTGAAGTGCTGTTTCCCTCTGATACCTCATCCAGGCTACCCAATTTCCCACGAGCGGAGAGGGCGGAGTTTTGTCCACGAGGGCGTGTCTGTATCTGCCCTCACTGGGTGTCTGGATGCCAATCCACACTGCGAGGTGACGCCGATGGTATAACTTGGGTCTGGCTGGCTGTCGATGGCCCTTGCAGCCTCTAAGTGCCTGTAGCAGTAATGGTTTATCCGATGTTGGTGTTGGGTGTGCCGGTGAAAGTGGGTGCACCCACGGCTACGGTAGCGTGGTGGTTGTGTTACTGGACCAGTAATCCCGAGGCCGGGACTAATGATCCAGTGACCATGGTTCAAATCCTACTACGGCAGCTGGGGAATTTAATTCCATGTAGAATAAAAGCCAATATTAGTAATGGCGGCCATGAAACTGCCGGATTGTCATTAAAACCCCAACTGGTTCACTGCTGTCACTTTAGGGAAGGAAATCTGCCGCCCTTACCCGGTCTGGCCGATATGTGACTCCAGACCCACAGCGATGTGGTTAACTCTTAACTGCCCCCTGAAATGGCCCAGCGAGACACTTCGTACCAAACCGCTCCGACAAAGTCAGCACTGTGGGAGCACCTTCACCACACGGACTGCAGCGGTTCAAGAAGGCGGCTCACCACCACCTTCTCAAGGGGCAATTAGGGATGGGCAATAAATGCTGGCCTGGCCAGCGACATCCACATCCCAGAAACGAATAAATAAAAAACCCTATCCCAGTGCTGTGTCCAACAGCCAACTCTCGATATCCAAAAGAAAACCCTGGTATTGTTGTAGAAAATATTTTTTGTTAATGTAAGGTTGCGGGTTCGATTCTCACTCCTACTTTTTATTATCCTCCCACCTTCCCTGCTCCCATTCTTGAACTGTCAGCTGTGGCTCAGTGGGCAGCACTCTATCTCTCGCCTTGGAGTCAGAAGGTTGTGGGTTCAAGTCCCACTCCAGGGACTTCAGCACAAAAATCCAGGCTGACACTTCAGTGCAGTGCTGAGGGAGTGCCACACTGTCGGAGGGGCAGTGCTGAGGGAGTGCCGCACTGTCGGAGGGGCAGTGCTGAGGGAGCGCCGCACTGTCGGAGGGGCAGTGCTGAGGGAGCGCCGCACTGTCGGAGGGGCAGTGCTGAGGGAGCGCCGCACTGTCGGAGGGGCAGTGCTGAGGGAGCGCCGCACTGTCGGAGGGGCAGTGCTGAGGGAGCGCCGCACTGTCGGAGGGGCAGTGCTGAGGGAGCGCCGCACTGTCGGAGGGGCAGTGCTGAGGGAGCGCCGCACTGTCGGAGGGGCAGTGCTGAGGGAGCGCCGCACTGTCGGAGGGGCAGTACTGAGGGAGCGCCGCACTGTCGGAGGGGCCGTCTTTCAGATGAGACGTTAAACCGAGGCCCCGTCTTGCTCTCTCAGGTGGATGCAAAAGATCCCACGACACTATTTTGAAGAAGAGCAGGGGAGTTCTCCCCGGTGTCCTGGGGCCAATATTTATCCCTCAACCAACATCACTAAAACAGATTATCTGGTCATTATCACATTGCTGTTTGTGGGAGCTTGCTGTGTGCAAATTGGCTGCCGCGTTTCCCACAATACAACAGTGACTACAATCCAAAAAGTACTTCATTGGCTGCAAAGCGCTTTGCGACGTCCGGTGGTCATGAAAGGCGCTATAGAAATGCAAGTCTTTGCGTTTTACAGTCGTAGAAATGTGGCAACGTGAAATAGGCCAGCAAGCTTTGTCCTGTGCCTCGCTGCGGTCTGTGCGTGGGACCCCGCTGAGGCCCAGAGACCCCGGTGCTCAGCCCCAGCCCGTGACGCGTCGAAGCCCTGAACTCCCTGGTCTCCTGTGACACAGCGAGTGCACTGACCCTTGCCTAATGGCACTTGGAACATTGTGTACAGGTTAATTGCTTGTTGTTCAGGAGCCTGTTATTGACTGGTGCACCGTCACCTGATGCGTTATGCAGTGTGTAGGGATCAGTGTGTGACGCTGGTGGCGAGCAGGGTCGGTGTCACTGACGGCTTTGCAAACCCTTATCCCATTGTCCAAACACGCCAGGCTGATGGAGTCCCGCCCTCGTCTTCGGACCAAACGCCCGGAGTACGTTGTTGGTGCAATAATTGTTCCCCCCCCTCCCCTCCCCTCACGCGGAATCCCTCGCCTCCACATGCCTTTGTGTTTCCTTTACATTACTTATGCAACAACAATAACTTTTATTTATATAGCGCCTTTAATGTACTCTGAGCCCACACAAGAAGAGATTACGGCAGGTGACCAAAGAGGTAGGTTTTAAGGAGCCTATTAAAGGAGGAGAGGTTTAGAGAGGGAATTCCAGAGCTTGGGGCCCAGGCAACAGAAGGCACGGCCACCGATGGTGGAGCGATTATAATCGGGGATGCTCAGGAGGGCAGAATTAGAGGAGCGCAGAGAACTCGGGGGGGTTGTGGGGCTGGAGGAGATTACAGAGATAGGGAGGAGTGAGGGCCATGGAGGGATTTGTAAACAAGGATGAGAATTTTGAAATTGAGGCGTTGCTTAATCGGGAGCCAATGTAGTTCAGCGAGCACAGGGGCTGCTAATGGGCTGTTTGGGGGATAAATATTGGCCCCAGAACACCGGGGGTAACTCCCCTGCTCTACTTCGAAATAGTGCCATGGGATCTTTTATGTCCACTTGAGAGAGCAGACGGGGCCTAGATTTTTGTGCTCAAGTCTCTGGAGTGGGACTTGAACCCACGACCTTCTGACTCGGGGGCGAGAGTGCTGCCCACTGAGCCACAGCTGACACTTCTGTGACGCGGCTGAAACCTATAGGATTCTGAGGGGGCTTGACAGGGTAGATACAGGGAGGATGTTCCCCCCGGGCTGGGGAGTCGAGAACCAGGGGTCACAGTCTCAGGATAAGGGGTCGGCCATTTAGGACTGAGATGAGGAGGAATTTCTTCACTCAGAGGGAGGTGAATCTTTGGAATTCTCTGCCCCAGAGGGCTGTGGAGGCTCAGTCGTTGAGTATGTTCAGGGCTGAGATCGATAGATTTTTGGATATTAAGGGAATCGAGGGATATGGGGATCGGGCGGGAAAGTGGAGTTGAGGTCGAAGATCAGCCACGATCTCATTGAATGGCGGAGAAGGCTCGAGGGGCCGAATGGCCGACTCCTCCTAATTATGTTCTGTTGATCGCAGCCAAGGGCTTGCTTTTCATTGACTGCAGTTGTTTTTTGCGCAGACCTTGGTATCTGAGTCGCTCGTTACCTCAGCTCACCCTTTGTGCAGTTCTAGGAACTGTGAGCGCATGTTTGGCAATAATGCGCTGATGGGAATTCATGTGTGTGGAGCAGTCCTGTCGAGTGAGCCCTTTTGTTTCCCGATTGCTAAGGACGGCTGTGAGGAAGGAAAAAAAACCCCGGTAGTGAAATGTCACGGTAAATGTCAAGTAGAAAAGCAGGGAGGGAGAGGGCCTCCAAGCAGCAGGTAATCGGTGACTGATTCCTCCGCTTCCTCAAGGAGGCCGTTTCTTCATCGCGTAGGAGCGGAAGCTGGCTGAGGCCGAGGGGGCTTCATTTGGACGCTGGTGCGCATGCGTGTGTAGTGCGCTCACACGCGTGTGTGTGTCTTAGCACTGGAACAGGCACCTGTACGGGAGACGACGACCGGATTAAGCTCAGCCGTGCTGCCTGTCACAGTCGAATAGCTTGCTGGTATTTACTGTCGAGGCTCGCGCGTTTAATAAAGAGGGGGGAGGGGTGGGGGGGGAGGACACTTGGGGTAGCTGGAAACCGTGTGGCCAAACGGCAGCATGCGATCGAGGCTTAAGATGGGAAGAAAATTAGGCAAGTGCGGGTATTGGATAAGCCCCCTGAAGGAAAATTAATTTGCAGGGCGACGGGGAAAGGGGAGTGGGGATGAGCTGAGGTGGCTGGGGAGTCTAGAACCAGGGGTCACAGTCTCAGGATAAGGGGTCGGCCATTTAGGACTGAGATGAGGAGGAATTTCTTCACTCGGAGGGTGGTGAATCTTTGGAATTCTCTGCCCCAGAGGGCTGTGGAGGCTCAGTCGCTGAGTATATTCAAGGCTGAGAGCGAGAGAGTTAGATGTGGCCCTTACGGCTAAAGGGATCAGGGGGTATGGAGAGAAAGCAGGAGTGGGGTACTGAAGTTGCCATGATCAGCCACGATCATATTGAATGGTGGTGCAGGCTCGAAGGGCCGAATGTCCCACGCTTGCTCTGATTATGTTCTTATGTTAAGTGCTCTTGCAGAGAGCCGGCACGAGCTCAAAGGGCTGAATGGCCTCCTGCACTGTAACCATTCTGTGACTCTGAATCTTCTGTTTACATGAGCTCGCAGGCCAGTGTTGATTCCTCTGTATCGCACAGTACCCCCACTCCCCACCGGCCCGTATACTGCTGCTTCAAGAGCCTGGGGACCCACAACCTACTTGCTCCTGCCAGGAACGACGCGTGTTTGAAAAATCACGCACGGGCACGCAGGCAGGTACGCATGCACGCTGGTGCGCAGACAGACACGCATGCAGGCGGGTTCGCAGACAAACACGCAGACACACAGGCGCGCAGGCAGGCACGTATACACGCAGACAAACGCAGGCGCGCAGGAAGACGCGCTTATCTGCGCGCCTGTGAATGCGCGTGTCTGTCTGTCTGTCTGCGGGCACGCGCATATACAGGCGCGCAGATGAGCGCGCGCACGCAGACACACCAACCTCAGATTGAGTAAGTCTAAAACGAGAACAGATTGATCCACCCTGGGTTTCCAGTTCATTGTGCTGGGCTGACGCTGCCCCTGTCCGCTGCCTGTAATTGTCCAGCGGGGGGGGGGGCGTCCCCCGGGGACCCCCGCTGGGACCACTGGTGTTCTGTTATACACCGGCGCGCACTGGACTCTGGAATTGGCGGCATGGTGCCGGAATGTGCAGCTGATCCCTAAATGAAAGGGAGAAGCGTTGGTGATGTGGAGGACTCTCCAAAGTCCAGGGCTTGCAGGTCCTTGGCAAACGGAACTCAATGCAGAGAAGTGTGAGGTGGTTCATTTGGGTTGGAGAAACTTGAGAATTAGGAGCAGGAGTCGGCCATTCGGCCCCTCGAGCCTGCTCCGCCATTCAGTGAGATCACGGCTGATCATTGACCTCAACTCCACTTTCCCACCCGATCCCCATATCCCTCGATTCCCTTAATATCCAAAATATTTGTGGTGTGAGTGTTTGATGGGACAGTGTAGAGGGAGCTTTACTCTGTATCTAACCCCGTGCTGTACCTGCTCTGGGAGTGTTTGATGGGACAGTGTAGAGGGAGCTTTACTCTGTATCTAACCCCGTGCTGTATCTGCCCTGGGAGTGTTTGATGGGACAGTGTAGAGGGAGCTTTACTCTGTATCTAACCCTGTGCTGTACCTGCTCTGGGAGTGTTTGATGGGACAGTGTAGAGGGAGCTTTACTCTGTATCTAACCCCGTGCTGTACCTGCCCTGGGAGTGTTTGATGGGACAGTGTAGAGGGAGCTTTACTCTGTATCTAACCCTGTGCTGTACCTGCCCTGGGAGTGTTTGATGGGACAGTGTAGAGGGAGCTTTACTCTGTATCTAACCCCCTGTACCTGCCCTGGGAGTGTTTGATGGAACAGTGTAGAAGGAGCTTTACTCTCTATCTAACCCCCTGTACCTGCCCTGGGAGTGTTTGATGGACACTTTCCCTTTCACCCAGTGCCCCCCAGTCCGAAGCACGGATAACCTTCACCTTGACGAGTGCACAGTGAGGGAAAAAAAATGGAGTTGAAAAGTGTGCGAAACCGAGCAGGCCAGTCACCATTTGGAAAGACAAACGGTTTAGTGATTCAGGTGCAGAAACACTGCTCGAGGCCACAGGGAAAGATGGGGCAGCTTTTGCCAATGGCCCCTATCCGAAATGTCATCCTTCGCTTTCAGGTGTGGCCTGACCTACCTGTTGCCTGCAAATTCCTTGGCTGTGCAGTCGAGCAGGACTGGTGAGAAATGGTGCTTGCTGTGTCTGACAGAGCAGTAGTTGGACAATGGAGATCAGGGGTGGGGGCAGTCGGTGCAAATAGAACATATTTTCGTGTTAAAAATGAATTTATTCCTGAGATTGATCTGACAGAAAAAGAAAGACTGGTATTTATATAGCGCCTTTCACGACCACTGGACCTCTCAAAGCGCTTCACAGCCAATGAAGTACTTTTGGAGTGTAGTCACTGTTGTAATGTGGGAAACGCAGCAGCCAATTTGCGCACAGCAAGCTCCCACACACAGCAGTGTGAAAATGACCAGATAATCTGTCTTTTGTTATGTTGATTGAGGGATAAATATTGGCCCCAGGACACCGGGATAACTCCCCGTTTCTTCTTCGAAATAGTGCCATGGGATCTTTTATGTCCACCTGACAGGGCAATCAGGGCCTCGGTTTAACGTCTCATCCAAAAGACAGCCCCTCCGACAGTGCGGCGCTCCCTCAGCACCGCCCCTCCGACAGTGCGGCGCTCCCTCAGCACCGCCCCTCCGACAGTGCGGCGCTCCCTCAGCACTGCCCCTCCGACAGTGCGGCGCTCCCTCAGCACCGCCCCTCCGACAGTGCGGCGCTCCCTCAGTACTGCCCCTCCGACAGTGCGGCGCTCCCTCAGCGCTGCCCCTCCGACAGTGCGGCGCTCCCTCAGCACCGCCCCTCCGACAGTGCGGCGCTCCCTCAGCACTGCCCCTCCGACAGTGCGGCGCTCCCTCAGCACTGCCCCTCCGACAGTGCGGCTCTCCCTCAGCACTGCCCCTCCGACAGTGCGGCTCTCCCTCAGCACTGCCCCTCCGACAGTGCGCCGCTCCCTCAGGACTGCCCCTCCGACAGTGCGCCGCTCCCTCAGCACTGCCCCTCCGACAGTGCGGCGCTCCCTCAGCACTGCCCCTCCGACAGTGCGGCACTCCCTCAGTACTGCCCCTCCGACAGTGCGGCGCTCCCTCAGTACTGCCCCTCCGACAGTGCGGCGCTCCCTCAGCACTGCCCCTCCGACAGTGCGGCGCTCCCTCAGCACTGCCCCTCCGACAGTGCGGCGCTCCCTCAGTACTGCCCCTCCGACAGTGCGGCGCTCCCTCAGTACTGCCCCTCCGACAGTGCGGCGCTCCCTCAGCACTGCACTGGGAGTGTCAGCCTGGATTATGTGCTCAAGTCGCTGGGGTGGGACTTGAACACTTGACTTTCTGACTCGGGCGAGATTGCTGCCCACTGAGCCATGGCTGAGCGCTCCAGAATGGAAGGAGTGTTGGTGAGAGAATTAAAAAGCCAAGTACAGCAAGTAATTGGGAAAAGAATTGGCAGATGGAGGAAGGGGGCGGAGAGGAAAGATTGTCGTGAGGGTAGGGGGTGTACAGAAACAAATATTAAAACCAGATACCAGACAACCACAAGTATACTCAGTATTTCTCGTGATTACTGTATCTGAACCAGTTGCTTTGAAGTCGGGGCCAGTGGTTTTATATACGTGGACTGGACGCAGATCAGTAATCCTGAAAGAATTGGAAGCCCTTACAGTAACGCCGACAAGATCTGATGTCATCCTGTCCCCAGCTGGCCCACAGTTGTGCACTCCCCAACTCGTGCACAGCCCGACCATTGTGTTTCTATTTATAAACTCTCCGCTCCCCCTCTACTTTCTCCGCTCCCCTCCCCTCCTCTCCAGAGGCACCGCGGTAGTCCTTGTTCGGGTTCCACATCCTCGGGCTCTGCTCAGTCTCCAGTACTTCAGCCAAGCCACCACTTGTCACTCTCCAGCCCAGACTTTAAGCCTCCGAATGTTACTTAGACGCGTACAGCTTCTGGGCCGAACCTGGTCGTCTCTTCGTCCAACATCCACTTTCCAGGGTGAGTCGTTGAACAGCGCTCCCGGCTTTTGGGGTTTGGGACAGTGTAGTGGGAGCTTTACTCTATATCTAACCCCATGCTGTACCTGCCCTGGGAGTGTTTGATGGGACAGTGTAGAGGGAGCTTTGCTCTGTATCTAACCCCCTGTACCTGCCCTGGGAGTGTTTGATGGGACAGTGTAGAGGGAGCTTTACTCTGTATCTAACCCCGTGCTGTACCTGCCCTGGGAGTGTTTGATGGGACAGTGTAGAGGGAGCTTTACTCTGTATCTAACCCCGTGCTGTACCTGCCCTGGGAGTGTTTGATGGGACAGTGTAGAGGGAGCTTTACTCTGTATCTAACCCCCTGTACCTGCCCTGGGAGTGTTTGATGGGGACAGTGTAGAGGGAGCTTTACTCTGTACCTAACCCCGTGCTGTACCTGCCCTGGAAGTGTTTGATGGGGACAGTGTAGAGGGAGCTTTACTCTGTATCTAACCCCCTGTACCTGCCCTGAGAGTGTTTGATGGGACAGTGTAGAGGGAGCTTTACTCTGTACCTAACCCCGTGCTGTACCTGCCCTGGGAGTGTTTGATGGGGACAGTGTAGAGGGAGCTTTACTCTGTATCTAACCCCCTGTACCTGCCCTGGGAATGTTTGATGGGACAGTGTAGAGGGAGCTTTACTCTGTATCTAACCCCGTGCTGTACCTGCCCTGGGAGTGTTTGATGGGACAGAGTAGAGGGAGCTTTACTCTGTATCTAACCCCCTGTACCTGCCCTGGGAGTGTTTGATGGGACAGTGTAGAGGGAGCTTTACTCTGCATTTGGACACTGAAACCACCTTGCAGAACGAACCCCGCTCACCTCGATGGGCACAAAACTCGCACACAGGAGCGAAATCTAGGTGTGTGGAATAAACGCAGCTCTTCTTCGCCTCACTGCCCCCTAGTGGAGAAGTGCCTGAACTCACCTGAGAGCCCGGCTGAGATCGAAAACTCGGTCTGGGAGGGGGAAAGGAGGAGAGGAGAGGAGGCGAGGCGACATGTTTGGGGACTTCTGGGACCCTGGCTCACAGCTGCTGCGTCGGAATGCACACATGGTCACTCGTCTGACTCTGCACGAGGGGAGGAAGGTGCAAATGCGCTCCAGATGGCCACAGGATAGCTCCGTGTGATGGTCGCTGAATATGTTGTGCTCTCAGTATTTATCAGTGACCAGTATTTAAAGAACTTGCGCAGTTCTTATGCAGTTCGTTTTACTTCCTCAGGGCGGCCCTAAATGCTTCACAACCTAGGTTTCGTTTTTTAAGAGTAGCCACTGATCTATTAAAAGAAGAAAGACGTGCATTTGTATAGCGCCCTTCACGACCACCGGACGTCCCAAAGCGCTTTACAGCCAATGAAGTACTTTTTGGAGTGTGGTCACTGTTGCAATGTGGGAAACGCGGCAGCTAATTTGCGCACAGCAAGCTCCCACACACAGCAATGTGATAATGACCAGATAATCTGTTTTTTTTAGTGATGTTAATTGAGGGATAAATATTGGCAGACCGGGCTTCGGTTTAACGTCTCATCCAAAAGATGGCACCTCCAACAGTGTGCTCCCTCAGTACCGCCCCTCCGACAGTGCGGCGCTCCCTCAGTACTGCCCCTCCGACAGTGCGGCGTTCCCTCAGCACTGCCCCTCCGACAGTGGGGTGCTCCCTCAGTACTGCCCCTCCGACAGTGCGGCGCTCCCTCAGTACTGCCCCTCCGACAGTGCGGCGCTCCCTCAGCACTGCCCCTCCGACAGTACGGCGCTCCCTCAGCACCGCCCCTCCGACAGTGCGGCGTTCCCTCAGCACCGCCCCTCCGACAGTGCGGCGCTCCCTCAGCACCGCCCCTCCGACAGTGCGGCGCTCCCTCAGCACCGCCCCTCCGACAGTGCGGCGCTCCCTCAGCACCGCCCCTCCGACAGTGCGGCGCTCCCTCAGCACCGCCCCTCCGACAGTGCGGCGCTCCCTCAGCACTGCCCCTCCGACAGTGCGGCGCTCCCTCAGCACAGCCCCTCCGACAGTGCGGCGCTCCCTCAGCACAGCCCCTCCGACAGTGCGGCGCTCCCTCAGCACCGCCCTGTGAGAGTACAAGGAGAGAGACCGATTGGCTGCAGAGTTCACAGCCCAATCTCTGGATTCAGTCAGAAGGAAGAGCGATTTGAAACCGAGGTAAAATGATCAATGATAATCACTGGACGATTTGGCCATCGCAGATAATGGTGTAAAATGTCGAGTTAATTTACATCGAAGTTAAGGAAGTTGTGTATTTTTTTGATCAGCTCTGAAGCAGAGCCCATTGAGCCGAGCAAAAGGGGATGGACGATGTCCTTAAAGTGGGATTATAATTACCCAAAAGGAGAATTCTTGCTGGATTAGTCATCCCTCCATAAGGCGGATGGCTAAACCACAGGCATCGATTGTCGCGGCCTACAGAGAGGCTCAATCACCCAGAAGGAATGTGTGTGACTGACTGCAGTCTGCAGAGCATGTTTTCACAGGGCACTTAATTCTTTAACTTGCCCGCCTGGGAAACTGGAAACAACAAAAAAGCCTTTCTGGAGAATGGTATTCGCGGCTGAAGCGCGACACCTGTTTTTTTTTTCTCTCCATCTCGCTCGCGCTCTCTGATGCAGGTAGCCACAGCGACTTGTGCAACTCTGGGCTGTGTGTGCACGGCAGGCCAGATCTGGTGGGCGGGCGGGCGGAGAGATTTGGTGCCGAGTTTCCCAGCGTACGGTTCAAAGTTTGACTGTGAACCTGATTCTTTTAAAACCAGAAAAAAAAAACCTTTGTGTGCTGCAAAGCTCGAGAGACCAAGAGGTCCCCGGGTTCATACTGTGGGCATTGCAGATTCATTTCAACTACCGGGTGGTACAGTTAGGCCCAGTGTCTTCGCGCTGGAAGAGGGAAAAATATACCCTGGGTTTCAGATCCCAATCGCTATCGAGTTTCCCCCCCCCCCCCCCCCCCGCATTTTTTTAATTTATTCATGGGATGTGGCCGTTTCTGGAAAAGATGGCATTTGTTGTCCATCCCGAATGGCAGTAGAGTGTCTCGCTGGGCCATTTCAGAGGGCAGTTAAGAGTCAACCACATTGCTGTGGGTCTGGAGTCACATATAGGCCAGACTTGGGTAAGGGCGGCAGATTTCCTTCCCCAAAGGGACATTCATAGCTAGGGGATTTGAGTATAGGAGCAGGCAGGTGTTACTGCAGTTGTACAGGGCCTTGGTGAGGCCCCACCTGGAGTATTGTGTACAGTTTTGATCTCCTAATCTGAGGGAGGACATTCTTGCTATTGAGGGAGTGCAGCGAAGGTTCACCAGACTGAATCCCGGGATGGCAGGACTGACATATGAAGAAAGACTGGATCGACTAGGCTTGTATCCACTGGAATTTAGAAGAATGAGAGGGGATCTCATAGAAAGATATAAAATTCTGACGGGATTGGACAGGTTAGATGCAGGAAGAATGTTCCCAATGTTGGGTAAGTCCAGAACCTAGGGGTCACAGTCTAAGGATAAGGGGTAAGCCATTTAGGACCGAGATGAGGAGAAACTTCTTCACCCAGAGAGTGGTGAACCTGAGGAATTCCCTACCACAGAAAGTTGTTGAGGCCAATTCGTTGGATATATTCAAAAGGGAGTTAGATGTAGCTCTTATGGCTAAAGGGATCAAGGGGTATGGAGAGAAAGCAGGAAAGGGGTAGTGAGGTGAATGATCAGCCATGATCTTATTGAATGGTGGTGCAGGCTCGAAGGGCCGAATGGCCTACTCCTGCACCTATTTGCTATGTTTCTATTAGTGAACCAGATGGATTTTTACAATAGTCAGGAATGTGCGCTTGTGCTTGCGTATGCGACCACAATTGGGCTGGACTGTGATGCCTCTCAAAGTTGAATATTCTGTTGGCATTTACTATCTGGGCGAGGCCTCGCAGGGCGCCCAGTCGGGTGGGGTAACGAAGTGCAGCGTCTGGCCTTGGAACTGTACTCCAGTGAGAGTCTGCACCTTCAGAACAGAGAGAGAAAGTGATTGGATCTGTGCACTGATTCTGTGCAAGGATGGTCCAGAAATCAGTCCGTGATGGCTTAATGTTTTTGTACCGACTTGCTATAGCAAAACATCGCACTTCGGTCAGTGTGATTGTGTGCGATGGTGCGGAGATATTGTACAGATTGCTCCCCCGTTACTCACAGTTCCCCATTGGTCACTCTCGCCTCCGTGTCAGAAGGTCGTGGGTTCAAATCCCACTCCGGAAATTGAACGCAAAATCCAGGCTGACCCTCCCAGTGCAGTGCCGAGGGAGTGTTGCACTGTCGGAGGGGCAGTGCCGAGGGAGCGCCGGACTGTCGGAGGGGCGGTGCCGAGGGAGCGCCGGACTGTCGGAGGGGCAGTGCCGAGGGAGCGCCGCACTGCCGGAGGGGCAGTGCCGAGGGAGTGCCGCACTGTCGGAGGTTCCGTCTTTCGGATGAGACATTAAACTAATCTGCTCCCTCGGGTGGACATAAAATATCCCGTGTCCTAACTCGCACCAAGTCCTGCTCACCCATCTGTGCTCGCTGACCTACATTGGCTCCCGGTTAAACAATGCCTCAATTTCAAAATTGTCATCCTTATTTCCAAATCTCCCCATGGCCTCACGATTATAATCAGGGATGCTCAGGGGCAGAATTTGAGGAGCGCAGACATCTTGGGGGTCTATGGGGCTGGAGGAGATGTCAGAGATAGGGAGGGGCGAGGGCCATGGAGGGATTTGAAAACAAGGATGAGAATTTTCAAATCGAGACATTGCTTCGGGAGCCAATGTAGGTCAGCGAGCACAGGGGGTGATGGGTGAGCGGAATTCGGTGCGAGTTAGGACACGGGGCAGTGAGCACAGGGGGTGATGGGTGAGCGGGACTCGGTGCGAGTTAGGACACGGGGGCAGTGAGCACAGCGGGTGATGGGTGAGCGGGACTCGGTGCGAGTTAGGACACGGGGCAGTGAGCACAGGGGGCGATGAGTGAGCGGGACTCGGTGCGAGTTAGGACACGGGGCAGCCGAGTTTTGGATCACCTCTAGTTTACGTAGGTTCGAATGTGGCAGGCCGGCCAGGAGTGTGTTGGAATAGTCAAGACTGGATGTTACAAAGGCATGGATGAGGGTCTCCGCAGCGGATGAGCTGAGGCAGGGACGGAGACGAGCGATGATACGGAGGTGGAAACAGGCGGTTTTGGTTATGCTGCGGGTATGTGGTCGATAGCTAATTTCCGGGTTAAATGTGACGCCAAGATTGCGAACCGTCTGGTTGAGCCTCAGACAGGAGTTGGGGAGATGGGTGGAGTCCGTGGCGAGGGAATGCAGTTTGTGGCGGGGACCGAGAACAATGGCTTCGGTCTTCCCGATATTTAACTGGGGTTTAATCGACATTAAGGCCTGCTTGAAGCCTAGCTTTTTCAATTAGCTTCCAATTGTCTCTCCCAGTCCGGCTGGGTGTGAGGATGCTTGGGCCACTATGCTGAAGGCTCAATGGAAAGAATGCAAGTTGCCAAGCGAGCAGTGATGTCTGAAAGCCCTCGAGTAGGTAAATGGTTCTTGGCCTTTCCCATCCTTGTGCCTCCAACGCGTGGGGGTATCGGCAAGAGTCTGATCTTGACCCAAGACTCCCAAAGCAAGCGCTCTACTCGGAACTCCTTCACGGCAAACGAGCCAAAGGTGGGCAGAGGAAACGTTACAGGGACACCCTCAAAGCCTCCCTGATAAAGTGCAACATCCCCACTGACACCCGGGAGTCCCCGGCCCAAAGACCAGTCCGCCCTAAGTGGGGGAAGTGCATCCGGGAGGGCGCTGAGCACCTTGAGTCTCGTCGCCGAGAGTGAGCAGAAATCAAACGCAGGCAGCGGAAGGAGCGTGCGGCAAACCTGTCCCACCCTCCCTTTCCCTCAACGACTGTCTGTCCCACCTGTGACCGGGACTGTGGCTCTCGTATTGGACTGTTCAGTCACCTAAGGACTCATTGTAAGAGTGGAAGCAAGTCTTCCTCGATTCCGAGGGGCTGCCTATGACCTGTCTGTGATGATGATCTTGACCCTGCATCCACGGTGTCCTTTACGACGGTTCGGTGTGTGAGCTTGCTGTTTTCCAGTTTGGATTTGGTGGCTTAGCTCTGGCTCAGCTTTGGGCGTGGCGAGGTCTCGGAAGAATTCCTGGATGCTGTGATCATCCTCTTTGCCTTTCACGCTGCCCAGGAAAACCTTCAAACGGCAGCTGTGCACACAACAGGGGGCACCGTCGGGATCGAACCGCGCTCGGACAACCGGTCCCGGGGAGCAGCACCCAAATAGAGACCCTCCTTTTCTGTCGGCCCCTGCTCTGCAAAGCGTGGCCTGGGATCTGTGACCATCCCACCTGGGGCCTCGTCGTGACGTCCCCTCTGAAAGCTGCCATTGCTGAAGCTGCAGCCCGGTGGAACTGTACTGGTGCCCCGAGATTGTCGGCTCCAGTCCTGGAGTGAGGCTCGAGCACACGGCCGCCTTTTAAAAATGATTCATTTGTTCCTGGGACGTGGGCGTCGCTGGCTAGGCTGGCATTTATTGCTCATCCCCAGTTACCCCTTGAGGAGGTGGTGGTGAGCCGCCTTCTTGAACCGCTGCAGTCCGTGTGGTGAAGGTGCTCCCATGCGCTGACTTTGTCGGAGCGGTTTGGTACAAAGTGTCTCGCTGGGCCATTAGGTGGAAGTTAAGAGTCAACCACGTTGCTGTGGGTCTGGAGTCACATATCGGTCAGACCAGGTAAGGGCGGCAGATTTCCCAAAGGACACAAGTTCTCCCCGGTGTCCTGGGGCCAATATTTATCCCTCAATCAAGATAACAAAACAAATCTTAGTGAAGCAGATGGGTTTCTCCAACAGTCCGGTAGTTTCATGGTCGCCATTGCCAATGCTAGCTTTTTAATTCCAAATGTATTTCATTTAAATTAACTGAATTTAAATTCCCCCCCCCCCCACAGCTACCATGGTGGGTTTCGAACTCGGGTCTCGGGATTATTAGTCCAGGCCTCGGGGAATTACTAATCCTGTAACGTAACCACTATTCTCATCCTCATCATCATCGGCAGTCCCTCGGAATCGAGGAAGACTTGCTTCCACTCCTGATGTGAGTCCTTAGGAGGCTGAACAGTCCAATACGAGAACCACAGTCCCTGTCACAGGTGGGACAGACAGTGGTTGAGGGAAGGGGAGGGTGGGACTGGTTTGCCGCACACTCCTTCCGCTGCCTGCGTTTGGTTTCTGCACGCTCTCGGCGACGAGACTCGAGGTGCTCAGCGCCCTCCCGGATGCACTTCCTCCACTTAGGGCGGACTGGTCTTTGGGCCCAGGGACTCCCAGGTGTCGGTGGGGGATGTTGTACTTTATCAGGGAGGCTTTGAGGGTGGTCCCTTGTAACGTTTCCTCTGCCCACCTTTGGCTCGTTTGCCGTGAAGGAGTTCCGAGTAGAGCGCTTGCTTTGGGAGTCTCGTGTCTGGGGGGACCATGCGGACAATGTGGCCCTGCCCAGCGGAGCTGGTCGAGTGTGGTCAGTGCTTCGGTGCTGGGGATGTTGGCCTGGTCGACCTGTGCTACCGTCCCACTGAATCAGGAGGGCCAAGCGTGCTCCGGACGGAGGTGCTAGCGAAGAGGGATATCGGCAAACATTGGGATTGGGACTCACTGGTGGTGGAGAGTGGGCGGCAGTGGTTAATTGTGTGAGTCAGTGTGGGATGACTGTGCCCGCCCTGAGGTGCAGCCGGTTAAAGTGACTGTGTTTCCGATGACTACAGCATTTACTGGTGCCTCCTGCACTCCCCCCCCCCCCCCCCCCCCCCCACCCCCACCCCCCCCCCCTAAAAGTAATTGAGGCCCTCCTGGGATTCCAAAAGGATGTGTTAGCTTGTCGGCTGAATTTATAACACTTTAGTTTCCTTGTCTGCAGTGTGTGTGTGTGTGAGGGGGGGGAGAACGAGGAGGGGGGGGGGGCGGTGTAAGCAGGAGGGAATCCATGCAGTTTCTCGCAAACATGTGCAAGGGCCCAGCTGCTCGCGGAGGCAGACCTCCGCTCTTTGTTTAGGGAAAAAGCTCTAGCCACTAGTCTGGCAGCAACTGCACAGCGCCTTGTGCTATCTGTTTAAAGTCCTAGCTCGCTGTGAGGTCTCCCACATCCTCCCGGCCGTCTCCCCCCTGACCCCCCGGCTTTTGCACGAGGTGATGAATCGCACAGGCTTCAAAACGCTTCTGGAGTGATGGCTGCTTGTGTGCATTTTATTTTGTGTGTGCGCGAGAGTGCGTGCCCAGCACGTGGGAGCCTCAGTTCAGGAAGTAATGTGGGAAACGTGGCAGCCAATTTGCGCACAGCAAGCTCCCACAAACAGCAATGTGATAATGGCCAGATCATCTGTTGATTGAGGGATAAATATTGGTCCCAGGACACCGGGGATAACTCCCTTGCTCTTCTTCGAAATAGTGGGCATGGGATCTTTTACGTCCCCCTGAGAGAGCAGACGGGACCTCAGTTTAACGTCTCAACCGAAAGACTGCCCCTCCGACAGTGCGGCGCTCCCTCAGCACTGCCCCTCCGACAGTGCGGCGCTCCCTCAGCACTGCCCCTCCGACAGTGCGGCGCTCCCTCAGCACTGCCCCTCCGACAGTGCGGCGCTCCCTCAGCACTGCCCCTCCGACAGTGCGGCGCTCCCTCAGCACTGCCCCTCCGACAGTGCAGCGCTCCCTCAGCACTGCCCCTCCGACAGTACAGCGCTCCCTCAGCACTGCCCCTCCGACAGTGCGGCACTGCCCCTACGACAGTGCGGCACTCCCTCAGCACTGCACTGGGAGTGTCAGCCTGGATTTATGTGCTCAAGTCCCTGGAGTGGGACTTGAACCCACAACCTTCTGACTCGGAGGCGAGTGCTGCCCACTGAGCCCCGGCTGACACCAATGGATGAATCTGGGGTGACAGACCCGGGTGTCAACTCTGGCCAGTTTTATTCAGGCAGTGACCTGAGAACCGCTGCAGTCAGTCACTGTCCCACTGAGCCTGGCCATCTCTCTCTGGTATTCCATTAAAGTTCGGAAAAACACCCAGCAGTACATTTTATAGATTTTTGTCCTTCCCAACTTGGATTGTGTCTGGAGAGAGAATATCCGAAGCTATGTTTTCCACTGAAGTGACCTGGGATGCATTTTTGTGTTAAATTATTTACATACTATTGAGTAAACAAGGCAAAAGTATTTCCACTGGCTGGAGGCTGGGTAACCAGAGGACACAGATTCACGAGAATTGGGAAAACGAGTGTTTTTACGCAGCAAGTTGTGATCGGGAACACGCTGCCTGAAAGGGCGGTCGGAGCAGATACAATCGTAACCGGAAATTGAATAAATACTTGGAATATATATTTATTGGCAAAACATTTGCGGCGGGGCGGGGAATGAGACTGATTGGATCGCTCGTTCACAGAGCCAGCACAGGCTCGATGGGCCGAATGGCTGTCTCCCTGTAAGGATCAGTGTTGCACTCGGGACACTCTGCCCCCCTACCCTTCGCTTCCTCCCTCTCCTACCCCCCTCTCCTACACCCTGCCCCTCCTTCTCCCCTCGCCCCCCCCTCCTGCTTCCCCCCCTCCCCTCCCCCACTCCCTCCTGCTTCCCCTCCCCCCCCCCCCCCCCCTCGTCACGGTGACCATGGAGAATCCCCAGCCTGTGCAAGCGCTGCCGTCTCGGCGATAACTTGTAGAGATTTGTTCCTGTAAGTTTGTGTTTGGGGCCTTTGATACTCGGGAATCAGTAATCTGCATTAACCACCAGCCGCCCGTACGTCGTCCTGTAAGTGTTCCGCAATTTATCTGTTCTCTCTTCTCGTAATTCTTGTCTCCCTCTCTTTTTAAAGAAGAGAGAGAATTTGCATTTCTATAGCGCCTTTCACATCCTCAGGATGTCCCAAAGTGCTTCACAGCATTGAAATACTTTTGAAGTGTACTCCGTGTTGTACAGAAATATGGCAGGCAATTTGCACACACCAATATCCCCCACATGATAAACAACCAGTTCAAGAAGACTTGGATTTATATAGCGCCTTACACGACCATCGGACGTCCCAAAGCGCATTATAGCCAATGAAGTACTTTTGGAATGTAGTCACTGTTGTAATGTAGGAAACGCAGCAGCCAATTTGTGCACAGCAAGCTCCCACACACAGCAATGTGACAATGACCAGATAATCTGTTTTAGTGATGTTGATTGAGGGATAAATATTGGCCCCAGGACACCGGGGATAACTCCCCTGCTCTTCTTCGAAATAGTGCCCTGGGATCTTTTACATCCACCTGAGAGAGCAGACAGGGCCTCGGTTTAATGTCTCATCCGAAAGACGGCCCCTCCAACAGTGCGGCGCTCCCTCAGTACCGCCCCTCCGACAGTGCGGAGCTCCCTCAGTACTGCCCCTCCGACAGTGCGGCGCTCCCTCAGTACCGCCCCTCCGACAGTGCGGAACTCCCTCAGTACTGCCCCTCCGACAGTGCGGCGCTCCCTCAGTACTGCTCCTCCGACACTGCGGCGCTCCCTCACCAAAGGACTCATGTTAAGAGTGGAAGCAAGTCTTCCTCGATTCCGAGGGACTGCCAATGAAGATGATAATGATGCCACTTCACTTGGGAGGGCAAAAATGAGGCCGGGTTGCCATTTTTAGATTGATATCCAGTGCTGCAAAGCGACAGTGTGTGTGTTTATGTACTTAAGACGCAGACGTTAATAGACTCCATCTTGATCGATCGCAGCCTGTGGTTGAATACCTTGCTGGGCCTCATTGTTTGCACTCCCATATGAAGGTTGAGTTGCCCAAGGCCATGTGTTGGGACTGCAGTGAGCGCGTCTTCAGTATGGCGGAGGGGGGGGGGGGGTCTTTTTAAAGTTTGAACGCAGTTGCAACAAAGGCAAACCAAGAGCCTTAAACAAGGGGCATGAGACTGGATGCTAATCCACAGGGAGTCAGCACTTGAGGGGTGACTGAAGTTGGCTGTCAAGCATTTAATCCTCCCTCTCCGAGCGGCTGACGACATCCGTCATGTAATTCCCTGAAGACGGCTTCTCAAAGGCATGTGGGTTTTATTTCCCAAACATTGAAGGAAGTTAGGGCTATCCCCTCGGCGCCCTGCGACTCCCCTCCACAGGCTGCTCCCACGGCAACAGCCAATGTCATCGTCATCGTCGTAGGCAGTCCCTCGGAGCCGAGGAAGACTTGCTCCCACTCTAAAACTGAGTCCTTAGGTGGCTGAACAGTCCAATACGGGAGCCACAGTCCCTGTCACAGGTGGGACAGATAGTGGTTGAGGGAAGGGGTGGGTGGGACAGGTTTGCCGCACGCTCCTTCCGCTGCCTGCGCTTGGTTTCTGCATGCTCTCGGCGATGAGACTCGAGGTGCTCAGCGCCCTCCCGGATGCACTTCCTCCACTTAGGGCGGACTGGTCTTTGGGCCAGGGACTCCCAGGTGTCGGTGGGGATGTTGCACTTTATCAGGGAGGCTTTGAGGGTGGTCCCTGTAACGTTTCCTCTGCCCACCTTTGGCTCGTTTGCCGTGAAGGAGTTCCGAGTAGAGCGTTTGCTTTGCACCTTTATGCAGACCCAGTCCGGCTTTCCGCTGCAGGTGATCGGTGAGCTCGACCCCGTTTCCCTTCCCGCAAGCGCTGTTAAAGAAAGACTTGCATTTATATAGCGCCTTTCACGACCACCGGATGTCTCAGAGCTTTACAGCCAATGAAGTACTTTTGGAGTGTAGTCACTATTGTAATGTGGGAAATGCAGCAGCCAGTTTGCGCACAGCAAGCTCCCACACACAGCAATGTGACGATGACCAGATAATCTGTTTTAGTGATGTTGATTGAGGGATAAATATTGGCCCCAGGATACCAGGGAGAACTCCCCTGCTCTTCGAAATAGTGCCATGGGATCTTTTAGCTCAGAGAGTAGACGAGGCCTCGGTTTGACGGCCCCTTCGTCAGTGCGACGCTCCCTCAGTGCTGCCCCTCCGACAGGTGCGGCGCTCCCTCAGTACTGCCCCTCCGACAGTGCGGCGCTCCCTCAGCACTGCCCCTCCGACAGTGCGGCGCTCCCTCAGTACTGCCCCTCCGACAGGTGCGGCGCTCCCTCAGTACTGCCCCTCCGACAGGTGCGGCGCTCCCTCAGTACTGCCCCTCCGGCAGTGCGGCGCTCCCTCAGTACTGCCCCTCCGACAGTGCGGCACTCCCTCAGTACTGCCCCTCCGGCAGTGCGGCGCTTCCTCAGTACTGCCCCTCCGACAGTGCGGCGCTCCCTCAGTACTGCCCCTCCGACAGTGCGGTGCTCCCTCAGTACTGCCCCTCCAGCAGCGCGGCGCTCCCTCAGCACTGCCCCTCCGGCAGTGCGGCGCTCCCTCAGTACTGCCCCTCCGACAGTGCGGCGCTCCCTCAGTACTGCCCCTCCGACAGTGCGGCGCTCCCTCAGCACTGCCCCTCCGACAGTGCGGCGCTCCCTCAGTACTGTCCCTCCGACAGTGCGGCACTCCCTCAGCACTGCCCCTCCGACAGGTGCGGCGCTCCCTCAGTACTGCCCCTCCGACAGTGCGGCGCTCCCTCAGCGCTGCCCCTCCGGCAATGCGGCGCTCCCTCAGCACCGCACTGGGAGTGTCAGTCGCCACTATGTGCTCAAGTCGCTGGAGTGGGACTTGATCCCGCGACCTTCTCACTCCAAGGGTAGAGCCACGGCCGACACTGCCTTCTGGGACTGTCGCCCATGCTGGGAGGCTGGTCAGCACCTTGGAATGTTGTGTCGGGAGACATTCCGTCAACGGGCTCTCCCACATTCAGCGATTCGCCGTCTCCGGGCGGCTTGACCCCGGCCGACCTCTGCTGCCTGCGTTGTGGTAGGCCCCCAGACTTGCAAGGCCTGCACGTTGCACGTGTCCCCTGGCGTGCCCGTATTTGGCCACGCTGATTTCCAGGGTGGTTTTTTGTTTCCTTGGTGCAGGGAGACACCGGATCCGAGTTGTTGGAGGAATTCGAAGGGTTTGGGCTGCTTGGCCACCCCTTTCATCTTTGCTGTAGTTTTGTCTGCGTTGGCGTCCCAGGGTGGGACAGCTGCTTCTCGATACTGCTGTGAGATCAGCCTTCGCAAGACTTGGGTTTCAAAGTCAGCTCAAGAGAAAGGAACCAGCGAATACAAGGGAATTAACCCACTCAGTCCCGACTATCCATCCCGCTTCTGCACCAAGCATTATCTTTTTTTTAAACCTGTATCAGGAGGCCGAGACCCTGGGCGGAGTGGGACCACCGAGGCCGAAGAGAAGAGGAACCGAGGCTTGTCGGAGAGTCGTGACCGGTGAAAGAAAGACTTTGCATTTCAATAGCGTCTGTAACGACCACCGGACGTCCCACAGCGCTTTACAGCCAATGAAGTACTTTTTGGAGTGTAGTCACTGTTGTAATGTAGGGAAACACGGCAGCCAATTTGCGCACAGCAAGCTCCCACACACAGGGATGTGATAATGACCCGGATCGTCTGTTTTTAATGATGTTGATTGAGGAATAAATATTGGCCCCAGGACACCTGCTCCCCTTCGGAATAGTGCCGTGGGATCTTTTACATCGCCCCAGAGAGCAGACAGGGCCTCGGTTTCATCCGAAAGTCAGCCCCTCCGACAGTGCGGCGCTCCCTCGGCACTGCCCCTCCGACAGTGCGGCGCTCCCTCGGCACTGCCCCTCCGACAGTGCGGCACTCCCTCAGCACTGCCCCTCCGACAGTGCGGCACTCCCTCGGCACTGCCCCTCCGACAGTGCGGCACTCCCTCGGCACTGCCCCTCCGACAGTGCGGCGCTCCCTCAGCGCTGCCCCTCCAACAGTGCGGCACTCCCTCAGCACTGCCCCTCCGACAGTGCGGCGCTCCCTCAGCGCTGCCCCTCCGACAGTGCGGCGCTCCCTCAGCGCTGCCCCTCCGACAGTGCGGCGCCCCCTCGGCACCGCACTGGGAGTGTCGGCCTAGATTTTTGTGCCCCTGGAGTTGGACTTGAACCCATGTCCCTCTGACTCGGAGGCGCGGGAGGGAGAGAGCGAGTGAGCGAGCTTGCCTACTGAGCCACGGATGACATTGCTGGCCCTGATGATGTGCCCTGCAATGGGACCTGAAACCCAGAGCATTGGTCGGAGGTGGGCGTGCTCCCAGCTACACGGGAACGAGGGGCTCCTGGGAAACAGGAGGAGGAGTCATTCTTCAGGAGAAAAGGAGAGCCGAAAAGCTGTTGGGAAAGGGATGGAGGCCTGAGACAGAAGGACACTGTTTGTTTGTTGGTAGTGTGTTTGGGCTGTGAGTTTGCGCAAACAACAAGGTATTGTTTTGGGAAAGAAAGACTTAAGAATTACTTGAAGCAGAATCACATGCTTCTAAATTACAGGTACTGCACAACTGGAGCTCAGTGAAGATCCGTGAGCTGGCTTTTGCTGTCTTTATCTTCCTTATTTCAAAATGTCCAAGATTTTACTCTTACGGGAAACTGTCTTGGCTGAAGGATGGGGGAATGGGAAGGGGGCATTACCCAGGAATGTGCGGCAGTGGAGAGGAATGGTCAGCAAATGCCCGGGCTTTATCGACATGCCTGATCCTGTAACGATTTGTCTCGAGTGATGTTTTGTCTCGTTGGGTTGGAGGGCCAAGGATCTAAATTCCTGCTTTCTTTTGCGTGAAGACCCACAGGGGACAGAGTCACCTCCTCATTCCCACACCCCGCGCCCAACAGCATCGCTGGATAGATTGGGCAAAGAGGGTCCCTTTTACCGCTGTGTCTGCAGCAAATGGTGAGAGGTTGGGACCTGGGTGTCCCTGTACACCAATCACTGAAAGCTAACACGCAGCTACAGTAAGCAGTTAAGAAAGCAAATGGTATGTTGGCCTTTATTACAGGAGGATTTGAGTATAAGAGTAAAGACGTCTTACTGCAATTATATCGGGCCCTGCTGAGACTACACCTGGAGTATTGTGTACAGTGTCGGTCTCCTTACCTAAGGAAGGATGTACTTGCCATAGAGGGAGTGCAACGAAGGTTCACCAGACTGATTCCTGGGATGGGGAGATTGTCCTATGAGGAGAGATTGAGTAGACTGGGCCGATATTCTCTAGAGTTTAGAAGAATGAGAGGTGATCTCATTGAAACATACACAATTCTTACAGGGCTTGACAGGGTAGATGCAGGGAGGATGTTTCCCCCGGGCTGGGGAGTCTAGAACCAGGGGTCTCAGTCTCAGGATAAGGGGTCGGCCATTTAGGATTGAGATGAGGAGAAATTTCTTCACTCAGAGGGGGGTGAATCTTTGGAATTCTCTGCCCCAGAGGGCTGTGGAGGCTCAGTCGCTGAGTATATTCAAGGCTGAGATTGATAGATTTTTGGATATTAAGGGAATCGAGGGATATGGGGATCGGGCAGGAAAGTGGAGTTGAGGTCGAAGATCAGCCGTGTCTCATTGAATGGCGGAGCAGGCTCGAGGGGCCGAATGGCGGAGGTGGCTCGAGGGGCCGGATGGCCGACTCCTGCTCCTAATTCTCATGTTCTTGGTGCTGAGTGACTCCTAATACCTCACCAAATGGTTGCAAATGGTGTAAATCTAGAGTATCAGAAAGCCGGTGGGGAGGAGGCTGTGGGGGGAGGGCAGAGGAAGCTTTACTACTCCGTGCGGCCAGAAGGTTCACCCGTACCTCTGCAGGGAGCCTCACTGGGCGGCAGCTCCCCGTAGCGAACCTGAGCATTTCTACTTGTCCCACGTCAAACCCATCGCACTGACCTGCACCTACATCCCAGGTGGGTTTGCCCATCTCCATGAAGGGCAATCTGGCTCTGAACTACTCCATTCCCACTGGCTAATTCACAATTGAGTCGTCTTTCTCTCTTCTGTTTCCCTTCCCGCCCCCGGAGAGTCGGAATTTGCAGTGTACGTCGGATCGTAACTGGTCAAGAAGTTGTTGCGGTGCCCAGTGTGGTCACATCCCGCTGTTGCTCATTGCTCAAGTCCATGCGTGAAGGATGGGCACATGAAGAGTCGGCTGCCCCGTGTCCTAACTCTCACCGAGTCCCGCTCACCCATCACCCCCTGTACTCGCTGACCCGTGTCCCGTGTCCTAACTCGCACCGAGTCCCGCTCACCCATCACCCCCTGTACTCGCTGACCCGTGTCCCGTGTCCTAACTCTCACCGAGTCCCGCTCACCCATCACCCCCTGTACTCGCTGACCCGTGTCCCGTGTCCTAACTCTCACCGAGTCCCGCTCACCCATCACCCCTTGTGCTCGCTGACCCGTGTCCCGTGTCCTAACTCTCACCGAGTCCCGCTCACCCATCACCCCTTGTGCTCGCTGGCCTACACTGGCTCCCAGTTAAGCAACGCCTCAATTTTAAAAATGTTATCCTTCCGTGGCCTTGCCCCTCCCTATCTCTCTAATCTCCTCCAGTCCCACAACCCCACAAGATGTCTGCGCTCCTTGAATTCTGGCCTCTTGAGCCTCCCTGATTATAATCGCTCCACCATCGGTGGCCGTGCCTTCTGTTGCCTGGGCCCCAAGCTCTAGAACTCCCTCCCTAAACCTCTCTATCTCTCCTTCCATCACTCCTGAAAACCTACCTCTTGGTCACCTGTCCCAGTATCGAATCTTGTCTGATTTCGCTCCTGTAAAACGCCTTGATGACAACAACAACTCGTATTTATATAGCACCTGTAATGTAGTGAAACGTCCCAAGGTGCTTCACAGGAGCGTTAGGAGGTAAACATTTGACACCGAGCCCCATAAGTAGAAATTAGCGCAGGTGACCAAAAGCTGGATCAAAGAGGTAGATTTTAAGGAGCGTCTTAAAGGAGAAGAGAGAGGCGGAGAGGTTTAGGGAGGGAGTTCCAGAGCTTGGGGCCCAGGCAACAGAAGGCACGGCCATGAATAAGGTGCTGTATAAATACAAGCTTTTCTTGGAAAGAAAGAAAGACTTACATTTATATAGCGCCTTTCATGACCACTGGATGTCCCAAAGCGCTTTACAGCCAACGAAGTACTTTTGGAGTGTAGTCACTGTTGTAATGTGGGAAACGCGGCAGCCAATTTGCGCACAGCAAGCTCCCAGCAAACGAGCGATGTGACGATGACCCAGATAATGACCAGTGGGGCGAGTAACCAGGGCGATTTCTTACCTCCGCGCGGAGCACTTGTGGAGAGGGAGGGGTGGAATCCTGAGTTGGGGACAACAGCACTTTGCAAAATCGACTGGATGCAGCCGAGCTCCTGCAGTGCGCGCTGCCTCAATTCATATAATAGCCACAGACTCCTGCCTGGAGCGGAGAATTACCCACGCGACACATCACCCAAGAATAAACTTAAAGCATTGATTCCCTTCCGTGTTGTGGAGGACCGCTCCATTTGCCAGAGAGGTGGGGGGGGGGAGAATGGGACATGTGGTTGGTCTCCCGGCACAGCTCCCGTTGCCTCGTGTGGGGGTGAGGGATTTAAAAAAGATATTTTAAACGGGCTCCTTGTAGTAGTAATTGCCAATGGCTTCCCTGGCACAAGAGGCAGTGGGTCTTGCCAGCAGTAACTCTCGGCCATGAGCGACTGATTTTCCTGTTCAGAATGTCGAGCGAGAGTCGGGACTCCTGTTGGCGTGCTTGCACACACACCAGAAGTGAACCGGCGAAGCCCCCCGCCCCACCAGCGAGCTCCGGCAATTGCATTTTCTTAAGTCACCGATTTATTTTGTTTTATTGGGAAGGGGGCCCGAGGAAGCGGCCTGTTTTGTTGGCTGACCTGGGAGCGACCTGTTCCCGGGGATAGAGGCAAGCCTGTTAAGCTGCTGGGTGAGCCCCACGGACCAGGAAGAGCGAGTAAAGGGAACAAAATAAAAGCACCTCTCGTGCTCCGAACGGGAAGCAAAAGCCAGCAGCAGCTGAACAACACTGACTGTGCTCACCATCACCGCCAGCTCTTGCAGCATTCAACCGCAGAGCTTTGCTGGATGGGACGTTAAACCGAGGCCCCGTCTGCTCTCTCAGGTGGATGTAAAAGATCCCATGGCACTATTTCGAAGAAGAGCAGGGGAGTTCTCCCCGGTGACCTGGGGCCAATATTTATCCCTCAATCAACATCACTGAAACAGATTATCTGGTCATTGTCACATTGCTGTTTGTGGGAGCTTGCTGTGCGCAAATTGGCTGCTGTGTTTCCCACATCACAACAGCGACTAGACTCCAAAAGTACTTCATTGGCACTTTGCAACATCCTGAGGCTGTGAAAGGTGCTATAGAAATGCAATTTCTTCCGTTTCTAAGCACACTGTGGGTACAGTCTGTTGCTTCATCCATGCCTCCAGAATCGACGATTCCGATACTCTCCTGACCAGCCTCCCATCTTCCACCCTGTATTTATATAGCGCCCTTAACGTAGTGCAACGTCCCAAGGTGCTTCACAGGAGCGTTATAAGACAAAACAAATACATTTGACACCGGGCCCCATAAAGAGAAATTAGCACAGATGACCAAAAGCTCATCTGTTTTAAGGAGCGTATAGAAGGAGGCTAGAGAGGTAGAGAGAGGCGGAGCGGTTTAGGGAGGGAGTTCCAGAGCTTGGGGCCCAGGCAACAGAAGGCACGGCCACCGATGGTGGAGCGATTATAATCAGGGATGCTCAAGAGGCCAGAATTAGAGGAGCGCAGACATCTCAAGGGGTTGTGGGGCTGGAGGAGATTACAGAGATAGGGAGGGAATTGAAAGCAAGGATGAGAATGTTGAAATGGAGGCGTTGCTGAACCGCGAGCCGATGTAGGTCAGTGAGCACAGGGGGTGATGGGTGAACGGGACTCGGTGCGAGTTAGGACACGGGGCAGCGAGCACGGGGGGTGATGGGTGAGCGGGACTCGGTGCGAGTTAGGACACGGGGCAGCGAGCACGGGGGGTGATGGGTGAGTGGGACTCGGTGCGAGTTAGGACACGGGGCAGCGAGCACGGGGGGTGATGGGTGAGCGAGACTTGGTGCGAGTTAGGACACAGGTCAGTGAGCACGGGGGGTGATGGGTGAACGGGACTCGGTGCGAGTTAGGACACAGGTCAGCGAGCACGGGGGGTGATGGGTGAACGGGACTCGGTGTGAGTTAGGACACGGGGCAGTGAGCACAGGGGGTGATGGGTGAGCGGGACTCGGTGCGAGTTAGGACACGGGTCAGTGAGCACAGGGGGTGATGGGTGAGCGGGACTCGGTGCGAGTTAGGACACAGGTCAGTGAGCACAGGGGGTGATGGGTGAGCGGGACTCGGTGTGAGTTAGGACACGGGGCAGTGAGCACAGGGGGTGATGGGTGAGTGGGACTCGGTGCGAGTTAGGACACGGGGCAGTGAGCACAGGGGGTGATGGGTGAGCGGGACTCGGTGCGAGTTAGGACACGGGGTCAGCGAGCACAGAGGGTGATGGGTGAGCGGGACTCGGTGCGAGTTAGGACAGAGGTCAGTGAGCACAGGGGGTGATGGGTGAGCGGGACTCGGTGCGAGTTAGGACACGGGTCAGTGAGCACAGGGGGTGATGGGTGAGCGGGACTCGGTGCGAGTTAGGACACGGGGCAGTGAGCACGGGGTGATGGGTGAGCGGGACTCGGTGCGAGTTAGGACATGGGTCAGTGAGCACAGGGGGTGATGGGTGAGCGGGACTCGGTGCGAGTTAGGACATGGGTCAGTGAGCACGGGGGGTGATGGGTGAGCGGGACTCGGTGCGAGTTAGGACACGGGTCAGTGAGCACAGGGGGTGATGGGTGAGCGGGACTCGGTGCGAGTTAGGACACGGGGCAGTGAGCACGGGGTGATGGGTGAGCGGGACTCGGTGCGAGTTAGGACATGGGTCAGTGAGCACAGGGGGTGATGGGTGAGCGGGACTCGGTGCGAGTTAGGACACGGGGCAGCGAGCACAGGGGGTGATGGGTGAGCGGGACTCGGTGCGAGTTAGGACACGGGTCAGTGAGCACAGGGGGTGATGGGTGAGCGGGACTCGGTGCGAGTTAGGACACGGGGCAGTGAGCACGGGGTGATGGGTGAGCGGGACTCGGTGCGAGTTAGGACATGGGTCAGTGAGCACAGGGGGTGATGGGTGAGCGGGACTCGGTGCGAGTTAGGACATGGGTCAGTGAGCACGGGGGGTGATGGGTGAGCGGGACTCGGTGCAAGTTAGGACACGGGGCAGCGAGCACTGGGGGTGATTGGTGAGCGGGACCCGGTGCGAGTTAGGACACGGGGCAGCGAGCACTGGGGGTGATGGGTGAGCGGGACTCGGTGTGAGTTAGGACACGGGGCAGCGAGCACTGGGGGTGATTGGTGAGCGGGACTCGGTGCGAGTTAGGACACGGGTCAGCGATGGGGCTTCAGCAGCGGATGACCCTCCATAAACTTGAGCTCATCCAACCGCAAGGTGCCTTGATCAAGACTCGCCCGCGATCCCTCCCGGGAGGAGATGTGGGAACTGATTGGGGAGGGGGAGGGGGGAGGGCGGGAGAGGAGAATGAGAGAGCGCGCAAGGTCAGGGGAGATGGATCTGGATTTTTGTCCCTCCCAGGAGATCACATGGCTCCGGTTGGGGTGGAGTGTAGAATATTTTGGGCTTGGGGATGTCGCAGTTGTGTGGGGCGGACTGGTTGGGCCGGGTGCTCTTTACCTTTCCATCATTGTTCATTGTTTTGTGGGTTTATATGTAATCTTCAGGGCTGCTGACCGAGGGCCGTGCGGCTCTTTGTCGGCCGGCGCGGACACGATGGGCCGGAATGGCCACTCTCCTTCGAGAGAGAGAGAGAGAGAGAGAGTGGGGGGACCTGAAATTTTGAGCCCACTGGTTATAATCCCAGCAAAATGCCACACCCTCGGGAGAGAATAGTGGTTGGGCAGGGGGCGGAGGGGTGGAAACGACATCAGCATAAGACTATATGCTCAGCCGGGGCTCAGTGGGCAGCACACTCGCCTCAGAGTCAGAAGGTCGTGGGTTCAAGTCCCACTCCAGAGACTTGAGCCCCAAAAAATCAGGCCGACACTCCCAGTGCAGTACTGAGGGAGCGCTGCACTGTCGGCGAGGCAGTACTGAGGGAGCGCTGCACTGTCGGAGGTGCCGCCTTTCGGATGAGACGTTAAAACGAGGCCCCGTCTGCCGTCTCAGCTGGACGTAAAAGATCCCATGGCACTATTTCGAACAAGAGCAGGGGAGATCTCCCCGGTGTCCAAGGGCCAATATTTATCCCTCAATCAACATCACAAACAGATTAGCTGGGTCATTATCACATTGCTGTCTGTGGGAGCTTGCTGTGCGCAAATTGGCTGCCGCGTTTCCCACATTCCTATAAATGCAAGTCTGTCTTCATGACGATGCTGGTCACCAATGGCGGCAGTGTAGGTCAGCTCCACCGTTTTAACACGGTATGTAACGGAGCGATAAGTCCAGTCCCACAGCTTGAGCATGGGGGCAGTTCCTTCAAGATTGAACCAACGGCTTCTGAAGGATACCTGCGGGGCGAAGTTGTGCTTTGCCGATTGACACACCGGCCATAAGGGTGTTGCACCAGTTAGCACAGAGCCGCTGCCTATAGGAAGACGACTGAATTTCCTTTGCCTCTCTAATGCTGCATTACCTGTGCACGAAATAATCTGAGTGAGGGCACTGTGCTAATTCAAAGACCTTGCCCGTGAAATACTCGAATGGAATTTCTTCACACACAGGGTTGGAATTCTGTGTGGATGCTGACTCGTTGAGTATATTCAAGGCGGAGATCGATAGATTTTTGGAGTCTAGGGGAATCGAGGGATTATGGGGATCGGGCGGGAAAGTGGAGGTTGTCCTATGAGGAAAGGTTGAGCAGGTTGGCCCTGTACTCATTGGTGTTTAGAAGAATGAGAGATGATCGTATTGAAACGTTTAAGATTCTGAGGGGGCTGGACAGGGTAGATGCAGGGAGGATGTTTCCCCTCGTGGGAGAATCTGGGACTAAGGGGCATAGTCTCAGAATAAGGGGTCGCCCGTTTAATACGGCGATGAAGAGGAATTTCTTCTCTGAGGGTCGTGAATATTATGTCTGTGATGTACTTATGAATGACTCCACGAGGCAATGTGTTGTACTCAAACTGTAGTGACCTTGGTCCTTTATTCCAAACTCCAGAGTGCTGTACCAGCATGGTGGGCAGCCTTTTATACAGGGCCCTACCACCAGGGCAGGAAACCCCCGGTCTCCACCAGTTGCGCCCTCTAGTGGTGCCAGCATGTATGCACACGGTGTGAACCTTATTGATAGTACATCAGGTAAACAAGTCTCCATCTTATATAATCTCACAGTGACTACACATAGAGTACATCCATAGTCTGCCTATACAGCAGTGAATCTTTGGAATTCTCTGGCCCAGAGAGCTGTGGAGGCTGGGTCATTGAATACATTCAAGGTGGAGATGGACAGATTTTTGAATGATAAAGGGAGTAAAGGGTTATGGGGAGCGGGCAGGAAAGTGGAGTTGAAGCCAAGATCAGATCATAGAAACATAGAAAATAGGTGCAGGAGTAGGCTATTCGGTCCTTTGAGCCTGCACCACCATTCAATAAGATCATGGATGATCATTCCCTCAGTACCCCTTTCCTGCTTTCTCTCCATATCCCTTGATTCCCCCTAGCCGTAAGGGCCATATCTAACTCCCTCTTGAATATATCCAATGAACTGGCCTCAACAACTCTCTGCGGCAGGGAATTCCACAGGTTAACAACTCTCTGAGTGAAGAAGTTTCTCCTCATCTCAGTCCTAAATGGCCTACCCCTTATCCTAAGACTGTGTCCCCTGGTTCTGGACTTCCCCAACATCGGGAACATTCTACCCGCATCTAACCTGTCCCGTCCCGTCCCGTCAGAATCTTATATGTTTCTATGAGATCTCCTCTCATCCTTCTAAACTCCAATGTATAAAGGCCCAGTTGATCCAGTCTCTCCTCATGTTAGTCCAGCCATCCCGGGTATCAATCTGGTGAACCTTCACTGCACTCCCTCAATAGCAAGAACGTCCTTCCTCAGATTAGGAGATCAAAACTGAACACAGTATTCCAGGTGAGGCCTCACTAAGGCCATGTACAACTGCAGTAACACCTCCCTGCTCCTACACTCAAATCCCCTAGCTATGACGGCCAACATACCATTTGCCGCCTTCACCGCCTGCTGTACCTGTATGCCAACTTTCAATGACTGATGAACCATGACACCCAGGTCTCGTTGCACCTCCCCTTTTCCTAATCTGCCGCCATTCAGATAATAATCTGTCTTTGCGTTTTTGCCCCCAAAGTGGATAACCTCACATTTATCCACATTATACTGCATCTGCCATGCATTTGCCCACTCACCTAACCTGTTCAAGTCACCCTGCAGCCTCTTAGCATCCTCCTCACAGCTCACACGGCCACCCAGTTTAGTGTCATCTGCAAACTTGGAGATATTACACTCAATTCCTTCATCTAAATCATTAATGTATATTGTAAAGAGCTGGGGTCCCAGCACTGAGCCCTGCGGTACTCCACTAGTCACTACCTGCCATTCTGAAAAGGACCCGTTTATCCCGACTCTCTGCTTCCTGTCAGCCAACCAGTTCTCTATCCACGTCAGTATATTACCCCCAATACAATGCGCTTTGATTTTGCACACCAATCTCTTGTGTGGGACCTTGTCAAAAGCCTTTTGAAAGTCCAAATACACCACATCCACTGGTTCTCCCTTGTCCACTCTACTAGTTACATTCTCAAAAATTCCAGAAGATTTGTCAAGCATGATTTCCCTTTCGTAAATCCATGCTGACTTGGACCGATCCTGTCACTGCTTTCCAAATGTGCTGCTATTTCATCCTTAATAATTGATTCCAACATTTCCCCCACTACTGATGTCAGGCTAACCGGTCTATAATTACCCGCTTTCTCTCTCCCTCCCTTTTTAAAAAGTGGTGTTACATTAGCTACTCTCCAGTCCATAGGAAATGATCCAGGGTTGATAGACTGTTGTAAAATGATCACCAATGCATCCACTATTTCTAGGGCCACTTCCTTAAGTACTCTGGGATGCAGACTATCAGGCCCCGGGGATTTATCGGCCTTCAATCCCATCAATTTCCCTAACAGAATTTCCTGCCTAATAAGGATATCCTTCAGTTCCTCCTCCTCACTAGACCCTCGCTCCCCTAGTACTTCCGGAAGGTTATTTGTTTCTTCCTTCGTGAAGACAGAACCAAAGTATTTGTTCAATTGGTCCGCCATTTCTTTGTTCCCCATTATAAATTCACCTGAATCCGACCGCAAAGGACCTATGTTTGTCTTCACTAATCTTTTTCTCGTCACATATCTATAGAAGCATTTGCAATCAGTTTTTATGTTCCTGGCAAGCTTCTTCTCGTACTCTATTTTCCCCCTCTTAATTAAACCCTTTGTCCTCCTCTGCTGATTTCTAAATTTCTCCCAGTCCTCAGGTTTGTTGCTTTTTCTGGCCAATTTATATGCCTCTTCCTTGGATTTAACACTATCCTTAATTTCCCTTGTTAGCCACATTTGAGCCACCTTCCCCGTTTTATTTGTACCCCAGACAGGGATGTACAATTGCTGAAGTTCATCCATGTGATCTTTAAATGTTTGCCATTGCTTATCCACCGTCAACACTTTAAGTATCATTTGCCAGTCTACTCTAGCTAATTCACGTCTCATACCATCGAAGTTACCTTTCCTTAAGTTCAGGACCCTAGTTTCTGAATTAACTGTGTCACTCTCCATCTTAATAAAGAATTCTACCATGTTATGGTCACTCTTCCCCAAGGGGCCTCGCACAACAAGATTGCTAATTAGTTCTTTCTCATTACACATCACCCAGTCTAGGATGGCCAGCTCCCTAGTTGGTTCCTCGACATATTGGTCTAGAAAACCATCCCTAATACACTCCAGGAAATCCCCCTCCACCGCATTGCTACCAGTTTGGTTAGCCCAATCAATATGTAGATTAAAGTCACCCATGATAACTGCTGTACCTTTATTGCACGCATCCCTAATTTCTTGTTTGATGCTGTCCCCAACCTCACTACTACTGTTAGCCATGATTGTATTGAATGGCGGAGCAGGCTCGAGGGGCCGAATGGCTGACTCCTGTTCCTATGTGTTCTTACAGCAGTTGACGATGTAAGGTTCAATCCTGATTTTAAAGATCTCGTGTGCAGGTGGCTCGTTTCTCAAACTTATGGAGTTGTTAAAGATTGGCTAAATTTACATTTTTCGCAATTCACCTCCCTTCCTTCCCTTACAGAACAGGTGTGTTGGGTGCAGTTGGGGTTAAGAAGTGTGTAATGAGCACAATCTACCTTTGGTACTCATCAACAGGATCAAAAAAAAGAGGTTGCAGATTCATAGTTGGATCACATTTTCATTTTGAAGGGTAGAGTTTGGATTTGAGGGCTCGTGTTGGGAGTTGGGATGGGTTGGGAGATTTTCGGGACGAGGGTGGGCCCTGGGCTTGGATGGTTGAGGGATAGGAATGGGGCTTGAGTGGGGACCAGATTGAGAATGAGGACGATTTCGGGACATGCTGTAATTTCCTCCGTTGAGCAAAACGTTGGCCACTGGCCCACGCGGGTCTCTGAGTAGACGAGGCAACAGAAAGTAAGTGTTGTATTTTGCACACACAACAGTAGTCTTTGGTCACAGCATTGTGTGGCTCTGGTTACGGTGTTTGTTCAGTGATACGTGGCTGTTGATAGCTGCATATTCTGAGTGTTTTTCCATTCCAGTAGAGTGGGAACACTCCATCTTGCCGTGAGCAAAAATGAGTTTCACCCTATGTTAAAAATAAAATTCAGATAACCCTGTGTTTCAGGGTCAAGGCTGACAGAGCAGGACGAACACGTGGAAGGAAAGGGAAACGGTTTATCAGTAGGCGAGGCGATTACCAAGTTGTAAAAGTCTGTCGTCATCATCACGGGCAGTCCCTCGAATCGAGGATGGGTAAGAGGAGGAAAATGAAGATTGAGGGAGTTAATGCCGCTGGGGTTTGGGGCCTTGGGGTTGGATCTTGCTGTGCGCACCATGACCTCCAGCACAAGGGAACTGCTTTTGTGATTCCACAATTGCCTGAAATTTAGAACGTTTCAATAAATCCATATTTGATAGTAACATTTGATTGAACTGCGTATGGTTAGCAAAAGATCAACAGAGTAAACGACGACTTTTGCAACACCTCTTTAATATGACCTGCCAAGGTGAAAAATTACACACACTTACATAGGATTTACGGCACAGACACAGGCCATTCGGCCCAACCAGTCCCAGAGAAGGCCCACAGCAATCCAAGACTTGTCTTCAGTGACGTCTTCTCATCACATAGGATCACACCGGATTTACGGCCCAACCAGTCCATGCCGGTGTTTATGCCCTACTCGAGCCTCCTCCCGTCTTTCCTCATCTAAATCTATCAGCATAACCCTCGATTCCCTTCTCCCCCATATGCTTGTCCAGCCTCCCCTTAAATGCATCGATACTATTCGCCTCAACCCCTCCCTGTGGCAGTGAGTTCCACATTCTCACCGCTCTCTGGGTAAAGAAGTTTCTCCTGAATTCCCCATTGGATTTCTCGGTGACTATCTTATATTGATGGACTCTAGTTCTGCTCTTCCCCACACTCTCTACGTATCCACTCTATCAAAACCTTTCATAATTTTAAAGATCTATTTAAAAACAAAATGTATAAATAGCCCGATATCGAGCGGTGCGGCTGATGGGTACTGACGGCAGGCGGATCAAAGAAGGACCTTTAAAGCAGAGCGGTGGGTTTAAGGCCGAGCGTTTGTGTCTGAGGCCTAGATAGCTGAGGGTGGCCAGAGTGCGGAGGGGCGGGGGGGGGGGGGGGAATGCGTGCAGGGCTGGAGGTGGGGAGGGTCTCGGGCATTGGCGGGGGTGGGAGGCAGCCTAATGGGAAAAATCATGGCCCATTATACAGTATTTCTCCTGCCCAGTGACAGCCGTGGCTCAGTGGGCAGCCACTCGCCTCGGAGTCAGAAGGTCGTGGGTTCAAGTCCTACTCCAGAGACTTGAGCACAAAAATCTAGGCTGACACTCTCAGTGCAGTGCTGAGGGAGTGCCGCACTGTCGGAGGGGCAGTGCTGAGGGAGTGCCGCACTGTCGGAGGGGCAGTGCTGAGGGAGCGCCGCACTGTCGGAGGGGCAGTGCTGAGGGAGCGCCGCACTGTCGGAGGGGCAGTGCTGAGGGAGCGCCGCACTGTCGGAGGGGCAGTGCTGAGGGAGCGCCGCACTGTCGGAGGGGCAGTGCTGAGGGAGCGCCGCACTGTCGGAGGGGCAGTGCTGAGGGAGCGCCGCACTGTCGGAGGGGCAGTGCTGAGGGAGTGCTGCACTGTCGGAGGGGCAGTACTGAGGGAGAGCCGCACTGTCGGAGGGGCAGTGCTGAGGGAGCGCCGCACTGTCGGAGGGGCAGTGCTGAGGGAGAGCTGCACTGTCGGAGGGGCAGTGCTGAGGGAGCGCCGCACTGTCGGAGGGGCAGTGCTGAGGGAGTGCCGCACTGTCGGAGGGGCAGTGCTGAGGGAGCGCCACACTGTCGGAAGGGCAGTGTTGAGGGAGAGCCGTACTGTTGGAGGTCCCGTCTTTTGGATGAGACATTAAACCGAGGCCCCGTCTGCTCTCTCAGGTGGATGTAAAAGATCCCATGGCCACTATTGCAGAAGAGCAGGGGAGTTCTCCCCGGTATCCTGGACCATTATTTATCCCTCAATCAACATCACTAAACAGATTATCTGGCCGTTATCACATTGCTGTGTGTGGGAGCTTGCTGTGCAAAAATTGCCTGCTGTGTTTCCCACATTACAACAGTGACTGCACTTCAACGAGCTCTTCATTGGCTGTAAAGCGCTTTGGGACGGCCGGTGGTCGTGAAAGGCGCTATATAAATGCAAGTCTTTCTCTGTCTTTCTTTCTCTCTCTGTCTTTCTTTCTCTCTCTCTGTCTTTCTTTCTCTCTGTCTTTCTTTCTCTTTCTCTCTGTCTTTCTTTCTCTTTCTGTGTCTTTCTTTCTCTCTCTGTCTTTCTTTCTCTCTGTGTCTTTCTCTCTCTCGCTCTCTCTCTCGCTCTCTCTCTCTGTGGGTAACAGCAGGGCCAAGCCCTTTCAGTGGGAGCAGAGATGCTAAATGTATGAGGGATTTCCCCCTGGGATAATGATGGTCTGTCGGGGTCAGTTTACTTGTTCAGGTGTCGGGGGAGGGGTAGGGGGGGGGGGGCGCGATTGTAGAGCTTGAAACTGCATCCGTCCTCATCACCAGTTCATCTGGTCAAAGTGGGAGCCTTGTGCAGACACCCAACGCTGATCGAATCGAAGAGTTTTTATTTAAAAAAGAGATAAACATCACCCATAAGTTCTAATTAAGATACTTAAAATATCTTCGAGGTTACGGCGCAGCAGGTGTGTGTCGGAGAGAATGCATTTGAAGGTTGGATTGTTTAATCCGCGCAGTGTACACATGAAGGGCCAAACAAAAGAGGTAGTGTTTAGAGAGCGAGAGAGGAGGGGCTGGGGGCGAAATCAGGGCCTGCTTCACCGTCCATTTACCTGAAACCAATTGCTCAAGCCTTGGCACAGGAAAGCAGGGCAGTGAGCTTGCACCTGAAAGACAAGCCCCTTTGTCTCCCTGCCGATGAGTCACGATCAGGCCCTTTGGTTTACGGTGACTGTAAACCCGCGGCCCCGTGCTGCCATTACTCCTCCCTGGGCCGCGTGCTGCTTGCTCCTGGGGTCCCGTCAAATTACACAACAACATAAGGAATAGGATTCGGCCATTCGGCCCCTCCAGCCTGCTCCGCCCCCACACTGCGATATGTGTGTGCACTGGGCCAGTGCAGCAGAGCTGGTCTCCAGTCGTCCTGGTTAACCCTTGCCACTGGACCAAGGCCTAGCTCGGTCAAGTCCGTGTGGTGGCTGGTGTGCAACGGTCACCCCACGTTAAACAAATCCACCCTTCAGGATGTAGTTCGGGATCCGGAATATTAGGTCCTTCATTGAAACAACTGTGAGCTCATCCCTTTTTGGCGTGGAAGCAAGTCATCCTCGCCTCGAGGGACTGCCCATGATGATGACAATCCTACCTCCTTCTGTGCCTTCCTGTGCTCTCTACACATCTGACTCTTGCCTTCTTTGCCTGAATGAACCCCTTCAGCTCTCGCTCTCCCCAGCTTACGTGCTGCAGCTGCCTTGGTCTTACCCCCCCCCCGCTCCACAATGGGCTACCCTTGTCCCATCCTTCATAGTGGGAAACGCGGCAGCCAATTTGCGCACAGCAAGATCCCACAAACATAAATGTGATAATGACCAGATAATCTGTTTGTGATGTTGATTGAGGGATAAATATTGGCCCCAGGACACCGGGGAGAACTCCCCTGCTCTTCATAATAGTGTCATGTGATCTTTTACGGCTCATGTGAAAGACAGTGCGGCGCTCCCTCAGCACCGCCCCTCCGACAGTGCGGCGCTCCCTCAGCACCGCCCCTCCGACAGTGCGGCGCTCCCTCGGCACCGCCCCTCCGACAGTGCGGCGCTCCCTCAGCACCGCCCCTCCGACAGTGCGGCGCTCCCTCAGCACCGCCCCTCCGACAGTGCGGCGCTCCCTCAGCACCGCCCCTCCGACAGTGCGGCGCTCCCTCGGCACCGCCCCTCCGACAGTGCGGCGCTCCCTCGGCACCGCCCCTCCGACAGTGCGGCGCTCCCTCGGCACCGCCCCTCCGACAGTGCGGCGCTCCCTCGGCACAGCCCCTCCGACAGTGCGGCGCTCCCTCGGCACTGCCCCTCCGGCAGTGCGGCGCTCCCTCGGCACAGCCCCTCCGACAGTGCGGCGCTCCCTCGGCACTGCCCCTCCGACAGTGCGGCGCTCCCTCGGCACTGCCCCTCCGACAGTGCGGCGTTCCCTCGGCACTGCCACTGGGAGTAAACACTGGCCCACTGGCGCCAATCTCTCGGAATCGGAATCAGAACAAAGCGGTGAATGGCGCCTTCACTGCTGCTGGTGTCAGGTTGGCTTTTTGCATTTCTACCTCCAAGGTGTGGTGTTTACCTGAGAGGTGCCAAATGAGGTAAGCACTTGGCTATTGTGTGTGTTCAGGATGTGGTTTGTGTGTGTGTGTGTGTGTGTGGAGCCTGGGTGTCGCTAGGGGAGTAGTTACTTTAGTTGACGGAGTTGTTTTTCCCCTCTCTCTGCCATGATCTACCAGGCAGATAGCAATCGGAATTCCAGGAATGTTTATTATCCCAGGCAGGAGTGGGAAAGGGACTCTGAGAATCCCCGGCTCCCAGTGAACAATCTAGGCATTGTTTTATCCAAGAGCAGTTTCTCGGGTACCTGTAAACGGTTTGGCAGAGCAAGCCCAATAGACAAGTGCTGGATTGATTTAGTCTGCGCACGGTCTGTCCAATAACCAAAGACCTGAAATGCTAAGAAAGAAAGACTTGCATTTATATAGCGCCTTTCACGGCTACCGGACGTCTCAAAGCGCTTTACAGCCAATGAAGTACTTTTGAAGTGCAGTCACTGTTGCAATGTGGGAAACGCGACAGCCAGTTTGCGCACAGCAAGCTCCCACAAACAGCAATGTGATAATGACCCAGATAATCTGTTGTAGTGATGTTGGTTGAGGGATGAATATTTGCCAGGACACTAGGGGATAACTCCCCTGCTCTTGTTCGAAATAGTGTCATGGGATCTTTTACATCCACCTGAGAGTGGTTTAACGTCGCATTCGAAAGGCGGCCCCTCCGACAGTGCGGCGCTCCCTCAGCACTGCCCCTCCGACAGTGCGGCGCTCCCTCAGCACTGCCCCTCCGACAGTGCGGCTCTCCCTCAGTACTGCCCCTCCGACAGTGCGGCTCTCCCTCAGCACTGCCCCTCCGACAGTGCGCCGCTCTCTCAGCACTGCCCCTCCGACAGTGCGGCTCTCCCTCAGCACTGCCCCTCCGACAGTGCGGCTCTCCCTCAGCACTGCCCCTCCGACAGTGCGGCTCTCCCTCAGCACTGCCCCTCCGACAGTGCGGCGCTCCCTCAGCACTGCCCCTCCGACAGTGCGGCGCTCCCTCAGCACTGCCCCTCCGACAGTGCGGCGCTCCCTCAGCACTGCCCCTCCGACAGGGCGGCGCTCCCTCAGCACTGCCCCTCCGACAGTGCGGCGCTCCCTCAGCACTGCCCCTCCGACAGTGCGGCGCTCCCTCAGCACTGCACTGGGAGTGTCAGCCTAGAATTTTTATTTGTGCTAAAGCCTCTGGAATGGGACTGAGAGTGGCGGTGGAATATTTGGGAGAGTTGACTGAATAAGCACAACAGAGTTGGGTTCTGAGAAACCCTCTCGAGGTGAGGGAGGCAAGTAACAGAGCAGAGAGTGGGTCAGGACTGAGATGGCTAAAAGCCCGCTTGCCACCAAGTGAGGTATTCTGGTGTCCTAACCGACTCTGGCTTTGAAGTCGCCGAGGGGGATCAGTTTGTCGTCCGTTGGGACTCGGGACCGGGATTGTTCGAGGCTGGAGTAGTATTCCTCTTTGGTCTCGTCTGTTGTGTCGAGTGTTGGGGCGTACGCGCTGATAACTGTGGCACACTGGTTGCAGGATCGGGCGAGCCGGAGAGTCATGAGGCGTTGGCTTAACCCGCAGGGGGGAGTCTCTGCGGTGGTTCACCAGCTCGTTCTTGACGGTGAAGCCAACTCCGTGGAGGCAGCGTTCTTCCTCTGGTTTCCCTTTCCAGAAGAAGGTGTAACCTCCACCTTGTTCTTTGAGCTGGCCTTCCCCTGCCCTCCGGGTCTCGCTTAGGGCGGCGATGCCGATATCGAAGCGTCTAAGTCCCCGAGCAACCATGGCGGTGCGGCGTTCCGGCCGGTCGCTGTTGGGGTTGCCCGTGACGGTCCTGACGTTCCAGGTCCCGAACTTCATTTTGAAGGGCAGAAGATGCCTGTGCGTGAGTTCTTTTAACGTGGGGTGGCCGTTGCAGAGCGAGGTCTTGGTCCCGTGGCAAGGGGGGTCCAAGACGACTGGAGACTGCGTTAGGGGCCTAGTTGCCTACGGTGGGTTGCGAGCCGTAAGCTCGGCGCTGAGCAGTGCCCTTCGGTGAGATGGTGAGAAAACCGAGGCGTGGAGGTGAGAGACTTGAGGAAATGCTTCCCTCTCCCAGGTATTGGCTCCTGACTGAGGGCAGGCATTAGGATGGCCAGAGGGGAGGCACGATTGGCAGAGAGAGGGTAGGGAAATTCAACTCTTTACCAAACGCCTAGAACACAACCTTGTCTGTTTCTCAGAATTCTCTGCCCAGGGAAGCAGTTGAGGCTAGCTCATTGAATGTATTCAAGTGACAGATAGATAGATTTTTAAGCAATAAGTGAATTAAGGGTTACGGGGAGCGGGCGGGTAAGTGGAGCTGAGTCCACGGCCAGATCAGCCATGATCTTGTTGGGTGGCGGAGCAGGCTCGAGGGGCTAGATGGCCGACTCCTGTTCCTAATTCTTATGTTCTTATGTTCTTCTTAATGTTGGGGAAGTCTAGAACCAGGGGTCACAGTCGAAGGATAAGGGGTAAGCCATTTAGGACTGAGATGAGGAGAAACTTCTTCACCCAGAGAGTGGTGAACCTGTGGAATTCTCTACCACAGAAAGTTGTTGAGGCCAATTCACTAAATATATTCAAAAGGGAGTTAGATGTAGTCCTCCAGTCCCCCCTCCGCCCCCCCCTCACCCCCTTTAAAACCGAAGCCTTGCGTCACCTCACCACAACTTCCTGATATACTCTCCTTCCGGATATAAAAGGGGTCAGAGGGTCTAGTAAGAAGGAGGAACTGAGGGAAATCCTTATTAGTCGGGAAATTGTGTTGGGGAAATTGATGGGATTGAAGGCCGATAAATCCCCAGGGCCTGATGGTCTGCATCCCAGAGTACTTAAGGAGGTGGCCTTGGAAATAGCGGATGCATTGACAGATTATTTGGTCATTATCACATTGCTGTGTGTGGGAGCTTGCTGTGCACAAATTGGCTGCTGTGTTTCCCATAAGAACTTAAGAATTAGGAGCAGGAATCGGCCATTCGGCCCCTCGAGCCTGCTCCGCCATTCAATAAGATCACGGCTGATCTTCGACCTCAACTCCACTTTCCCGCCCGATCCCCATATCCCTCGATTCCCTTAATATCCAAAAATCTATCGATCTCTGCCTTGAATATACTCAGCGACTGAGCCTCCACAGCCCTCTGGGGCAGAGAATTCCAAAGATTCACCACCCTCTGAGTGAAGAAGTTTCTCCTCATCTCAGTCCTAAATGGGCGACTCCTTATCTTGGGATGGTGAGAATTTGGGAAGTTTCTGTCGAAGATGCTGAGCCATACACATCAGGATGATGCTGGGTTTATCCCCCCGGTTGACGCTGAGAAGCTGACTGCAGTTAGGGTACTGGGCGGGGGGGGTGGGCAGAGTTGGCCCGAGGGAGGGGGAACAAGTTCCAGTCCTGATTTCTGCAATCATGACCCTGTGACCCCTGCTGGGTCTTGGATTGGGTCGCGATTAGGTTCCGCTGTGATGCCTTCAGCAGTTGAATAGCCTGCCTCTGTTCACCGCCTCGGTCCACACTCGGTGAGGATTCAGAGAGCTGCCACCAGTAAAGAACCTTCCACCAGCCCAGGAGAGATCGGGAAAGTAAATTAGCAAAATGTAAAATCCCCTCTGAGTAACTAATACATGAGGTCAGCAATAACGGGATGGTTACAACAACAACTTGCATTTATATGGTGACTTTAATGTAGTAAAACGTCCCAAGGTATGTCACAGATGCAATTATCAAACAAAATTTGTCACCGAGCTACATCGAGATATTCGGGCAGGTGAGAAATTTATTGTAGGGAGTGTTTTAAAGGAGGAGAGAGAGGCGGAGAGGTTTAGGGAGGGAGTTCCAGAGCTTGGGGCCCAGGCAGCTGAAGGCACGGCCACCAATGGTTGAGCGATTATAATCAGGGATGCTCGAGGTCAGTATTGGAGGAGCGCAGAGATCTCGGGTGGGGGGGGGGGTGAGGGGGGATTGTGGGGCTGGAGGAGAGGAGGGATTTGCAAACAAGGATGGATAATTTTAAAATGGAGTCGTTGCCGGAGGACCGGGAGCCACTGTAGGTCAGCGAGCATAGAGGGTGATGGGTGAGCGGGACTCGGTGCGAGTTAGGGCACAGGGCACAGGGGGTGATGGGTGAGCGGGACTCGGTGCGAGTTAGGACACGGGGGCAGCGAGCACAGGGGGTGATGGGTGAGCGGGACTCGGTGCGAGTTAGGACACGGGGGCAGCGAGCACAGGGGGTGATGGGTGAGTGGGACTCGGTGCGAGTTAGGACACGGGGGCAGCGAGCACAGGGGGTGATGGGTGAGTGGGACTCGGTGCGAGTTAGGACACGGGGCAGTGAGCACAGGGGGTGATGGGTGAGCGGGACTCGGTGCGAGTTAGGACACAGGGCAGCGAGCACAGGGGGTGATGGGTGAGTGGGAGTTGGGGCACGGGGCAGTGGGCACAGGGGGTGATGGGTGAGCGGGAGTTAGAGCACGGGGCAGTGGGCACAGGGGGTGATGGGTGAGTGGGAGTTAGGGCACGTAGCAGTGGGCACAGGGGGTGATGGGTGAGCGGGACTCGGTGCGAGTTAGGACACGGGGCAGTGAGCACAGGGGGTGATGGGTGAGCGGGACTTGGTGCGAGTTAGGACACGGGGGGCAGCGAGTACAGGGGGTGATGGGTGAGCGGGACTTGGTGCGAGTTAGGACACGGGGGCAGCGAGTACAGGGGGTGATGGGTGAGCGGGACTTGGTGCGAGTTAGGACACGGGGGCAGCGAGTACAGGGGGTGATGGGTGAGCGGAACTGGGTGCGAGATAGGACACGGGGCAGCGAGCACAGGGGGTGATGGGGGTGCGGGTTAGGACATGGGGCCCAGAAGAGCCGAGGGCCCAGGGACAGCACGGGCCCAGCCCACACTGCGATATGTGTGCGCACTGGGTCCGTGCAGCAGAGCTGGTCTCCAGTCGTCCTGGTTAATCCTTGCCACTGGACCAAGCCCTAGCTCTGTCAAGCCCGTGTGGTGGCTGGTGTGCAACGGTCACCCCATGTTAAACAAATCCACCCACAGGCATCTTCCACCCCCTCAATTGGAGTTCAGGACTGGAACATCGGGTCCTTCATTGAAACATCTGTGAACCCATATGGAAGCAAGTCATCCTCGCTCGAGGGACCGCCGATGATGATGATGAAGACACGAGGCAGCCGAGTTTCGGATGAGCTGAAGTTTGTGGGAGAGGGCTTGGGAACTTGAGTCCTGATGTGCATTTTTCTGTTGAAAGCTTGCACTATAAAGCGAGCTGTGGATCTATTCTCAATCGTGGGAAAAAATGTATTGCCGGGATTGACTGGAGGGAACCTTTGTGTCGAAATGTTCCCGCGTCAATGCTGGAGGGCTGTGCAGCCCAAATAGTCGCGCGTGTGCGTGTGTGCGTGTGTGCGTGTGCGCGTGCGCATGTGCGTGTGTGCGTGTGTGCGTACGTGCATGTGCGTGTGTGCGTACGTGCATGTGCGTGTGTGCATGTGCGTACGTGCATGTGCGTGTGTGCGTACGTGCATGTGCGTGTGTGCATGTGCGTGTGTGCATGTGCGTGTGTGCGTGTGCGTGTTCACACACACACAGTTCGGGTTTCCCTGCAGATACGGCGTTGATGGCTATTAGCGTTGCGAAGGGATTCCTCCCGTTCCTGTGCTGTTTTGGCCGGCTCTGCGCGTGCTGTGCAGAGGTGATCGAGCCAGGTGGGCTGCAGGGGGGGCGGGCGGGCGGGCGCACATTCCTCATAGCTGCTTGTCATCAGTGTGATTTTTGGACGCCGTTGCGAGCAGTCGCACAGCTTGAAGTCTGGTTAGCCTCTCGCCAGCGAGCGGAGCAAAGCCTCATCCCCAGGCAGCACTCCAAGTGCCGTGTTGGCCGGGAGTCAGCGCATTTCTGCTGGTCGATTTTTGAGTGATGGGCAGGCTGTGGGGAACTGAGCTGGTGACCTCCAAGAGATGGCAGCAGCTCGGGGAAGCTTGCTTGCACGTAACTTTTTGGAAGTTTAAAACTTTTTTTTTTAAAGTCGCAACTTTTTTCCTTTCTTTTTTTTTTTGGTGCCGACGCATCCCGGGAAAGGAGCCCACTGATGCAGGCCCTTCTGTCTCCGTCTCCTGGGACTCGAACCAACTTCATTGGCGAGCTCGGGCAGGGTGGGAGGGGCGGGGGGGATTGCGGAGGGGGGGTGGGGGGTGACACAGGCCAGTAGCAACAGCGTCAGACAGGCCCATCGCGGATTGTAAGATTAGGATCACACGGATACCCAAAGGGGCTTAGGAGTTCTGAGGCATTTTATTAAGGGAGCGGGAGTTGAAATATAGTCTTGTATTTATATAGCGCCTTTAAAATAGTGGAACGTCTCAAGGCGCTTCACGGGAGTAGTTATGTGATAAAAAATATGACACTGAGCCGCATAAGTTGAAGGTAGTGTGGTGACCAAAAGCTTGGTCAGAGGTAGGTTTTGAAAAGCGTCTTGAAGGAGGAGAGAAAGGCGGAGAGGTTTAGGGAGGGAGTTCCAGAGCTTGAGGCCCAGGCAACAGAAGGCACAGCCACCGATGGTGGAGCGATTATAATCAGGGATGCTCAAGGGGACAGAATTAGAGGAGCGCAGACATCTCTGGGTGGGTTGTTGCAACCCCCCCATCAGGATAGTTATACGACCATGACAAGTAGCTGGTACTAGTCCCGATGGGACAGACGGCTGGTGGCACGAACTGTTCTTATCTTCACTGTCTGCCCTGAGACGCCTTCTAGCTCGCTCTTTTATTCTCTCTCTTGGGGTGGGCCCTGTATAGGATACTGGCAGGACCATTTAACCCACAGTATGTCGGGTTCTTTTGTCTCAACTCTTGGATGAGGCCCGCCTCTACACATCCCCCAAAGTCGGAGTCGGACAGGCCTTTCTTGGCCTTCAGACGTTTGGAGCCGCCCGTTATCAGTTACTGATGTTCCCGCTGCTCATGTCGCTTTGAACAGCGCGAACAACCGCCCACGCTCCCCGAGCCCGTGGCTGTGGCGGAACATCGCAATCCGCTTTGCAGCAAAAGGATGTCTGCAGACCCTTTGCGACCTCGCTGCTCAGTTGGCAGTGCGTCAGGAACAGGAGAAGACCGCTCCACACCCTCGAGCCCTGCTCCGCCGTTCAGTGAAATCGTGGCTCCACTCCAACTCCTGCCCGCCTTTACTCCGTATCCCTCGATACCCTGATTGGACAAAAACCTGGCGATTAAAAGCACTGAGCCATTTGGTCCAATCGGCCCCCTCAACAGCTTTTTACAGGAAGAGAGTTCCACAAGCCTTTGTGTGAAGGAGTGCTTCCTGACGAGTGTTTATGAGCCACCAGCCGAGACTTGCCATAATACTCACTGAGCCATAATCCTAGAAAGCTGAGCTGCTGTCCCAGGGAGTGAGGGAGGAACTCTGAACAGAAGGCCAGATCGTGCTCTCATTCTCTCTCTCTCTCTCTCTCTGTCTCGCTCTCTGTCTCTCTCTCTCTGTCTCTCTCTCTCTGTCTCTCTCTCTCTGTCTCGCTCTCTGTCTCTCTCTCTCTGTCTCTCTCTCTCTCTGTCTCTCTCTCTCTGTCTCTCTCTCTCGCTCTCTCTCTCTCGCTCTCTCTCTGTCTCTCGCTCTCTGTCTCGCTCTCTGTCTCGCTCTCTGTCTCGCTCTCTGTCTCGCTCTCTGTCTCGCTCTCTGTCTCTCTGTCTCGCTCTCTGTCTCTCTGTCTCGCTCTCTGTCTCTCTGTCTCTCGCTCTCTGTCTCTCTGTCTCTCGCTCTCTGTCTCGCTCTCTGTCTCGCTCTCTGTCTCGCTCTCTGTCTCTCTCTCTGTCTCTCTCTCTCTGTCTCTGTCTCTGTCTCGCTCTCTCTCTCGGGCTCGCGCGCGCTCGCGCTCTCTTGTGTCTGTCTCTCTCTCTCTCTCTCTCTCTCTCTCTCTCAACATGACTTGGAGCAGCCTTGGAAAGAGCGAACCCACCATCAATATGTTGTCGGCCTCCTTTGACTGAAGAGTGAGTGGGTTTTCTCTTTCTTTTGAGCTGCAAGAAAAATAAAGAGAGAGTGGGAGGCTTTTTTCCAAGGCAGTTAATTGAAGTTATTCAAAAGGTGTTTTGCGTGTGTGTTGTTGGCAAGAGTCACGCAGCATACTGCATTTCCAGCCAGACGCTGGTGTTTTTCTGAAGAGCTGGTGCCTCGGGTTATATTGAATGTTGTTTCCATTCTTCCTTTTGAACATTTCCTTTTATATTTTTTTTTATTTATGCTTAGAAGAAAAACATCATTTCTATTGACCGAGCCCGGGAAAGCGAGGGGGACCTTGAAGAGTTTTTTTTGCGGTCGGTCGCTAATCTTTTCCCCGGTTACTCTGTTGTCGTTCATATTTATAAACGAAACCACGTAATTTTAAAATTTAAATGATAATTAAGATTTCATTCACTTCTCTCATTGTCGCTGACTTGTCGGTGAAAATATCACCCAGAGAAAGCTGTATTGGTGTCCTAGGCCGTATAAAATATTACGGTCTGCAATTATATAGCGCCTTTCACAACCTCAGGACATCTCAGCACTTCACAGCCAATGAAGCACTTTTTCAAATGCAGTCACTGTTGTAATGTAGGAAATGCGGCAGCCAATTTGTGCACAGCAAGCTCCCACAAACAGCAATGTGATAATGACCAGATAATCTGTTTTAGTGATGTTAGTTGAGGGATAAATATTAGCCAGGACACTGGGGAGAACTCCCCTGCTCTTCTTCGAAATAGTGCCGTGGACTTTTTATGTCCACCTAAGAGAGCAAACTAGGCCCTCTGTTTAACGTCTCATCCGAAAAGACAGTGCCTCCGACAGTGCGGCACTCCCTCAGTACTGCCCCTCCGACAGTGCGGTGCTCCCTCAGTACTGCCCCTCCGACAGTGCGGTGCTCCCTCAGTACTGCCCCTCCGACAGTGCGGCGCTCCCTCAGCACCGCCCCTCCGACAGTGCAGCGCTCCCTCAGTACCGCCCCTCCGACAGTGCGGCGCTCCCTCAGTACCGCCCCTCCGACAGTGCGGCGCTCCCTCAGCAATGCCCCTCCGACAGTGCGGCGCTCCCTTAGCACTGCACTAGAAGTGTCAGCCTGGATTTTGTGTTCAAGTTCCTGGAGTGGGACTTGAACCCACAACCTTCTGACTTAGGTGAGAGTACTACCATAAGAACATAAGAATTAGGAGCAGGAGTCGGCCATTCGGCCCCTCGAGCCTGCTCCGCCATTCAATGAGATCGTGGCTGATCTTTGACCTCAACTCCACTTTCCTGCACTGTCCCCATATCCCTCGATTCCCTTAATATCCAAAAATCTATCGATCTCAGCCTTGAATATACTCAACGACTGAGCCTCCACAGCCCTCTGGGGCAGAGAATCCCAAAGATTCACCACCCTCCGAGTGAAGAAATTTCTCAATCCAATAGTGGATAATCAAGGGGCTTTAGGGAGGGAGGACCTTAATACAATCACTAATGAGGTAGTCTTAAAAGAGGTGGCTGCAGAGATAGTGGATGCATTGATTGTAATCTGTCAAAATTCCCTCGAATCTAGGGCGGTCCCAGCGAATTGGAAAACCGCAAATGTAACACCCTTATTTTCAAAAAAAAAAGGAGACAGAAATCAGGAAACTATAGACCAGTTAGCCTAACATCTGTGGTTGGGAAAATGCTGGAGTCCATTATTAAGGAAGCAGTAGCAGTACATTTGGAAAAGCATAATTCAATCAGGTAGAGTCAGCATGGTTGTTGAAAGGGAAATCGTGTTTGACAAATTTGCTGGAGTTCTTTGGGGCTGTAGCGAGCAGGGTGGATAAGGGGGAACCAGTGGATGTGGTGTATTTGGATTTCCAGAAGGTATTCGATAAGGTGCCACTTAAAGGTTACGGCACAAGATAAAAGCTCACTGGGCTGGGGGTAATATATTAGCATGGATAAAGGATTGGCTAACTAACAGAAAACAGAGAGTCAGGATGAATGGGTCATTTTCCGGTTGGCAAACAGTGACTAGTGGGATGCCGCAGGGATCGGTGCTGGGTCCTCAACTATTTACAATCTATATTAATGACTTGGATGAAGGGACCGAGTGTAATGTAGCCAAGTTTGCTGATGATACAAAGATGGGTGGGAAAGCAAATTGTGAGGAGGACACAACAAATCTGCAAAGGGATATAGACAGGCTAGGTGAGTGGGCAAAAATTTGGCAGATGGAGTATAATGTGGGAAAATGTGAGGTTATGCACTTTGGCAGAAAAAATAGAAAAGCAAATTATAATTTAAATGGAGAAACATTGCGAAGTGCTGCAGTACAGAGGGACCTGGGGGTCCTTGTGCATGAAACACAAAAAGTTAGTCTGCAGGTACAGCAAGTAATCAGGAAGGCCAATGGAATGTTGGCCTTTATTGCAAGGGGGGATAGAGTATAAAAGCAGAGAAGTCCTGCTACAACTGTACAGGGTATTGGTGAGGCCACACCTGGAGTACTGCGTACAGTTTTGGTCTCCGTATTTAAGGAAGGTTATACTTGCTTTGGAGGCAGTTCAGAGAAGGTTCACTCGGTTGATTCCGGAGATGAGGGGGTTGATTTATGAAGATAGATTGAGTAGGTTGGGCCTCTACTCATTGGAGTTCAGAAGAATGAGAGGTGATCTTATTAAAACATATAAGATAATGAGGGGGCTCGACAAGGTGGATGCAGAGAGGATATTTCCACTCATAGAGGAAACTAAAACGAGGGGACATAGTCTCAGAATAAGGGGCCGCCCATTTAAAACTGAGATGAGGAGGAATTTCTTCTCCTGAGGGTTGTAAATCTGTGGAATTCTCTGCCCTAGAGAGCTGTGGAGGCTGGGTCATTGAATATATTTAAGATGGAGATAGACAGATTTTTGAGCGATAAGGGAGTGTAGGGTTATGGGGAGCGGGCAGGGAAGTGGAGCTGAGTCCATGATCAGATCAGCCATGATATTAAATGGCGGAGCAGGTTCGAGGGGCCGAATGGCCGACTCCTGCTCCTATTTCTTGTGTTACGTTCCTCATCTCAGTCCTAAATGGCCGAGCCCTTATCCTGAGACTGTGACCCCTGGTTCTAAATTCCCCAGCCCGGGGGAAACATCCTCCCTGCATCTACCCTGTCGAGCCCTGTAAGAATTCTGTTTCAATGAGATCAACTTTCATTCTTCTAAACTCTGGAGAATATAGGCGAACCACTGTACCAAATACCCTTTAAAGTTGTGCAACACATTTCTTGCGTCACGCTCCGAATTCATCACCTCCCATTGCTCCCCCCACCAGTGTTTCACCCAGTTCTGAGTGGCTCAAAGTGCTCTGTACAGTTGCAGACGCTGTTCAGAAAGAAAGAATCGATATAACTGTGTCGTTGGGTGTTCTCCGAGGTTCAAGTGGGCACTGTGAAAATGCCACACGCACACTGTTACTGTTTACCCAAATCCATTGTTCAAATTAAAGGGCAGGGCACAGAAAAGCCGAGGAAGGGTGTTACTGATGCCTGATCCATGCCAATGTTGTCCACTAGCCACATGTGGCTAATTGGCAATCCAATTGTGGCTAATTGTATTGCTGATTAGTAAATTGATTAAATGAGTCATAGACACCGTCGTTGGGCACGTGATCTCAATATTCACACTCGCACGGATTAGCGATGTGAACTTTATTCTTTGTGTGCGTTCGATGGTAAGATGTAGAGCGAGTGTTTTTTGATCATTGTGAGTGCTTTACTTCCTTGGTTATTGAATGGTGGTAGATAATCATGAAATGATCCAGCACAGAAGGAGGCCATTCAACAGCAAGACCGTGTATTTATATAGCGCCTTTAACGTAGTGAAACGTCCCAAGGTGCTTTGCAGGAGTGTTATGGGATAAACAATTTTGATTCCAAGCCGCATAAGGAGAAATTAGGGCAGGTGACCAAAAGCTTGGTCAAAGAGGTCAGTTTTAAGGAGCGTCTTAAAGGAGGAAAGAGAGGCAGAGAGGTTTGGGGAGGGAGTTCCAGAGCTTGGGGCCCAGGCAACAGAAGGCACAGCCACCGATGGTGGAGCGATTATAATCAGGGATGGCCAGGAGGGGTAGAAGTAGAAGAGCGCAGACATCTTGGGGGGTTGTGAGGCTGGAGGAGATTATAGAGATAGGGAGGGGCGAGGGCCATGGAGTGATTTGTAAACAAGGATGAGAATTTTACCAGTTCAGCCCATTTATTAAGGAAATATACATGCGTGAAGTACATTTAAGAACATAAGAATTGGGAGCAGGAGTCGGCCATTCAGCCCCTCGAGCCTGCTCCACCATTCAATAAGATCATGGCTGATCTTCGACCTCAACTCCACTTTCCCACCCGATCCCCATATCCCTCGATTCCCCTCGAGTCCAAAAATCTATCGATCTCAGCCTTGAATATACTCAACGACTGAGCCTCCACAGCCCTCTGGGGCAGAGAATTCCAAAGATTCACCACCCTCTGAGTGAAGAAGTTTCTCCTCATCTCAGTCCTAAATGGCCGACCCCTTATCCTGAGACTGTGACCCCTGGTTCTAGACTCCCCAGCCCGGGGGAAAACATCCTCCCTGCATCTACCCTGTCAAGCCCTGTAAGAATTGTGTATGGTTGAACCCACAAGCTTCTGACTCCGAGGCGAGAGTGTTACCACTGAACCACAGCTGACACATACCTGGGAGTTGCACCAATAGTCCTGATTGATCGTTGGGTAGAATTACTTTCTCCTCGTTATTGGGAGCCAATTAAAGTGCTGAGGCCCAGAGCACAAGATGGAAACAGGGCTGAGGACGGACAATGAGGCAAATCGAGCAGTTGAATGATGCCAAGATCAAGAATCATCCATAAAATGTGATGAATTGACAGAATCGACGTGTGATGAATTGACAGAATCGATGTGTGATGAATTGACAGAATCGACGTGCTGAAAAGGTATATATTAAATTAGCAAGACAGGGCACTGGTGGAAGTTTGTGTTTGTGATCTTGGAGACCAAAAAGAGAGGCTTGCATTTCTATAGCGCATTTCACAACCACCGGACGTCCCAAAGCGCTTTACAGCCAATGAAGTACTTTTGAAGTGTAGGCACTGTTATAATGTGGGAAACGCGGCAGCCAATTTGCGCACAGCAAGCTCCCGCACACAGCAATGTGACAATGACCAGATCATCTGTTTTAGTGATGTTGATTGAGGGATAAATATTGGCCCCGGGACACCGGGAAGAACTCCCCTGCTCTTCGAAATAGTGCCCTGGGATCTTTTACATCCACCTGAGAGAGCAGACGGGGCCTCGGTTTAACGTCTCATCCGAAAGATGGCCCCTCCGACAGTGCGGCGCTCCCTCCGACAGTGCGGCGCTCCCTCAGCACTGCCCCTCCGACAGTGCGGCGCTCCCTCAGCACTGCCCCTCCGACAGTGCGGCGCTCCCTCAGCACTGCACTGGGAATGTCAGCCGAGATTTTTGTGCTCAAGTCTCTGGAGTGGGACTTGAACCCACAACCTTTGCACTCCGAGGCGAGAGAGTAAGAGTGAGAGAGAGAGAGAGAGAGAGAGAGAGAGAGAGAGAGCTGCCCACTGAGCTATGGCTGACACTCGAACACAAATTATCAACGGGGACCAACCATTTCTGGCAGAGTCATAGCCGGGCCGACAGGCTGTTGGATGACTTTGAACGGGGATAGGGGAGCAAAAGGGGGTAATCGCAGTGCGACTGCAGTGTGCTGAGCCGTGTGATTCGATGTCATGTGTCACTTGGGCAGCTGCAGCATATAGTATGTCCGTGCTGCTAGGCGACCATTTCATGAATGACTCTGCAAAGAAAGGTGTTGGTGAGGGGGCAGGGGCGGTTTTAAATGCAGACGGACACGGGGGCAGGCTTGAACTGATGCTGGACGTACCGGCCCGGACATTGGCACAGAAATACCCTGGTCCAAATTGCCGGGACAGCAGGATAGGGTGTGGGCTCCTTCCGCAGAAAGAGAGAGAGAGAGAGAGAAATCGGGGGGTCCACGGGGTGGGTTGGGGGGTGGGGGGGGGGGGAAAGAGGGGTCAGTGGGTTGGTTTGGAGGGAGGGGTCAGTGGGTTGGGTTGGAGGGAGGGGTCAGTGGGTTGGGTTGGAGGGAGGGGTCAGTGGGTTGGGTTGGAGGGAGGGGTCAGTGGGTTGGGTTGGAGGGAGGGGTCAGTGGGTTGGGTCAGGGGAGGAGGGTTCAGCGGGTTGGGTTGGGGGGGGGGAAGGGGTCCAACGGTTGTGCCCCGCGGTCATGCCCCACTCCCACCCCACCCCACCCCCTCCCCCCCACGCGCGCGATCACGCCCCCCCCCTCCCCCAATTTCAGTCAGGCTCTCTCTCCCCCGCCCCCCCTGCGCGATCACGCTCCCTGACACGAGTCACGGCACATCGATTAAGAGCAGAAACCAGGGCTAACTTGTTTTTCCGTCTCTTCCCCTGTCCCTAACCCTACGGTACTGAGGCAAATTGTAACCCCCATGTTTCCGTCTTTTCTCGGTGGTGCTTGGAGTGTTGGCGTGGAGCCATGGTTCTGCACTCCCACCCGTTGGGGAAACAGGGTTACTGAATGGGTGACAATGACTGGCTCTCAGCTTGTCACAATGATGGATGGCGATGTCCCGATTGGTGCCTGTTTAGGATGTGCATCACTAAACAGTTACCATAATTGTTTACCCGCTCACTTCCTCCCTTCCCTCCTTGCTGGATGACAATGGCTCCTTTAAGATTATTTCTGATTGCCAGAGCGAAAGAAAAAAAATTGAAGACTGCTTGATTTGTTGTTGCCAAACCGCAGTGTTCTCGTCAGACTAAACGCTCATAATAAGTAGGAGCGCAATACAGAAGGGGCAGCGTAAGTATTTCCTATAACTGTAACTTAATATTCAGTAGAAATAGAAATAATTTCAAAAAATGCGCCTGTTTTTGGGATAAATACAAGCCTACGGATGGTGGAGAGGGTTAAATTACAATTTACATTCTTAAATTTAAATCCAGGCTGACATTCCCAGTGCAGTGCTGAGGGAGTGCCGCACTGTCAGAGGGGCAGTGCTGAAGGAGTGCCGCACTGTCGGAGGGGCAGTGCTGAGGGAGCGCCGCACTGTCGGAGGGGCAGTGCTTGAGGGAGCGCCGCACTGTCGGAGGGGCAGTGCTGAGGGAGTGCCGCACTGTCGGAGGGGCAGTGCTGAGGGAGTGCCGCACTGTCGGAGGGGCAGTGCTGAGGGAGTGTCGCACTGTCGGAGGGGCAGTGCTGAGGGAGCGGCGCACTGTCGGAGGGGCAGTACTGAGGCCGCACTGTCGGAGGGGCAGTGCTGAGGGAGCGCCGCACTGTCGGAGGGGCAGTGCTGAGGGAGCGCCGCACTGTCGGAGGGGCAGTGCTGAGGGAGCGCCGCACTGTCGGAGGGGCAGTACTGAGGGAGCGCCGCACTGTCGGAGGGGCAGTACTGAGGGAGCGCCGCACTGTCGGAGGGGCAGTGCTGAGGGAGCGCCGCACTGTCGGAGGGGCAGTACTGAGGGAGCGCCGCACTGTCGGAGGGGCAGTGCTGAGGGAGTGCCGCACTGTCGGAGGGGCAGTACTGAGGGAGCGCCGCACTGTCGGAGGGGCTGTCTTTCGGATGAGACGTTAAACTGAGGCCCTGTCTGCTCTCTCAGGTGGATGTAAAAGATCCTGTGGCCATTATTTCGAAGAAGAGCAGGGGAGTTCTCCCCGGTGTCCTGGAGCCAATATTTATCACTCAATCAACATCACTAAAAGAGATTATCTGGTCATTATCACAGTGCTGTTTGTGGGAGCTTGCTGCGCGCAAATTGGCTGCCGCGTTTCCCACATTACAACCGGAAAACCATTACATTGGCTGTAAAGCAGCTTGAGACGTCCAGTGGAAGGCGCTATAAAAATGCAAGTCTTTTCTTTTTTCTCTGTCTCTCACTGGCTCTCTCTCCTCTCCTCTCTCCTCTCTCCTCTCTCCTCTCTCCTCTCTCCTCTCTCCTCTCTCCTCTCTCCTCTCTCCTCTCTCTGCTCTCTCGTCTCTCTCGTCTCTCTCCTCTCTGCTCTCTCGTCTCTCTCCTCTCTGCTCTCTCGCGCACTCTCTTGCTCTCTTGGCTCGCGCTCTCTCTCTCTCTCTCTGGCGTTCTCTCTCTCTGGCGCTCTCTCTCTCTCTCTCTCTCTCTCTCTGGCACCCTCGATCGCAGACCCCGTGTTTGCATCGTAAACAGGAAGTGAAACACTGCCGCTACTAGAAATGGCAAACGGACGCGAGCTGCTGGATACGCGCAGTGGGCTGGCCAGTCCCCGTGTGGAGGGAACGGACCAGTTGACGATCGAGATACAGGCCGCTTCACCAGACTGTCCTGATTTCGGGTCTACCCCTGAAATGCTGACACAGATGGCGAATGGGCCACCGAGTGCGGCATTTTCTGATCTTGTCTCAAATTCTTACACTGCTCCCTCCCCACACACACACAACCGTCAGTCAGAAACTCGGTGGCGATAGTTCTTTGGAAAGGCTGGTGGTTTTTAACCAGCTGTCGGTGGCCCCTCAGTGTAAAGCAGTTGAATTCACAGCGCTGTGTACGGGGACCAACATGTGCTGCTTTGTGTAGAAGCAATTGTGCAGTGTTAATGGAGTATGAAATAAATCAATTCTGAGGTGAATGTGTGGGAGTCAAAGTCTTCCACTCGTGGCTTGTGTGCGAGTTGAGAGGTTATACCCGTCTGGGAGGACCCAACCGGCTGGGGGCTCTGGAGAGAAGACTGAGTGAGGGCTGATACGCCTCTGAGTCAGAACGTTATGGGTTCAAGTCCCACTCCTAGACGCTGTCTTTTACTGAGGGAGCCCCGCACTGTCGGAGGGGCAGTGCTGAGGGAGCGCCGCACTGTCGGAGGGGCAGTGCTGAGGGAGCGCCGCACTGTCGGAGGGGCAGTGCTGAGGGAGCGCCGCACTGTCGGAGGGGCAGTACTGAGGGAGCGCCGCACTGTCGGAGGGGCAGTACTGAGGGAGCGCCGCACTGTCGGAGGGGCAGTGCTGAGGGAGCCCCGCACTGTCGGAGGGGCAGTGCTGAGGGAGCGCCGCACTGTCGGAGGGGCAGTGCTGAGGGAGCGCCGCACTGTCGGAGGGGCAGCGCTGAGGGAGCGCCGCACTGTCGGAGGGGCAGCGCTGAGGGAGCGCCGCACTGTCGGAGGGGCAGTGCTGAGGGAGCGCCGCATTGTCGGAGGGGCAGTGCTGAGGGAGCGCCGCACTGTCGGAGGGGCAGTGTTGAGGGAGCGCCGCACTGTCGGAGGGGCAGTACTGAGGGAGCGCCGCACTGTCGGAGGGGCAGTGCTGAGGGAGCCCCGCACTGTCGGAGGGGCAGTGCTGAGGGAGCCCCGCACTGTCGGAGGGGCAGTGTTGAGGGAGCGCCGCATTGTCGGAGGTGCCGTCTTTCGGATGAGACCTTACACCGAGGCCCCATCTGCTCTCTCGGGTGGGCGTGAAAGATCCTGTGGCCATTATTTCGAAGAAGAGCAGGGGAGTTATCCCCGGTGTCCTGGGGCCAATATTTATCCCTCAATCAACATCACTAAAACAAATTATCTGGTCATTATCACATTGCTGTATGTGGGAGCTTGCTGTGTGCTAATTGGCTGCCGCGTTTCCCACATTACAACAGTGACTACACTCCAAAAGTACTTGGCTGTAAAGCGCTTTGAGACGTCCGATGGTCGTGAAAGGCGCTATATAAATGCAAGTCTTTCTTTTACACACTGACCTCTGCTGGGCAGCGTTTGGATGTTGGGCGAGTTCTTGTCTGCCCCCCACCCCGTCTGTCAAATAGCCAGCAGGCACTGGCCGTCCGGGCTTGGGTGAGATAACCGAGCCTGGGGGGTGGGGGGGGGATTCTTAATTTTGTTCCTGGATGTCGTTGGCAAGGCCGGCATTTATTGCCCATCCCTAATTGCCCCTTGAGAAGGTGGTGGTGAGCCGCCGCCTTGAACCGCTGCAGTCCGTGTGGTGAAGGTGCTCCCACAGTGCTGTTAGGGAGGGAGTTCCAGGATTGTGACCCAGCGACGATGAAGGAACGGCCGATATATTGCCAAGTCTTTTGATAGGCTAGACGTAGAGATGTTCTCACTTGCGAGCGAGACCAGAACTGGAGGCCGTGAATATGAGAGAGTCACTGATAAACCCAGTGGGGAATTCAGGGGCAACGTCTTTACCCAGAGTGAAGCAGGGAGGTGTTACTACAGTTGTACAGGGCCTTGGTGAGGCCACACCTGGAGTATTGTGTACAGTTTTGGTCTCCTAACCTGAGGAAGGACATTCTTGCTATTGAGGGAGTGCAGCGAAGGTTCACCAGACTGATTCCCGGGATGGCGGGACTGACATATCAAGAAAGACTGGATCGACTAGGCTTGTATTCACTGGAGTTCAGAAGAATGAGAGGGGATCTCATAGAAACGTTTAAAATTCTGACGGGTTTAGACAGGTTAGATGCAGGAAGAATGTTCCCAATGTTGGGGAAGTCCAGAACCAGAGGTCACAGTCTAAGGATAAGTGGTAAGCCATTTAGGACCGAGATGAAGAGAAACTTCTTCACCCAGAGAGTGGTGAACCTGTGGAATTCTCTACCACAGAAAGTTGTTGAGGCCAATTCACTAAATATATTCAAAAAGGAGTTAGATGAAGTCCTTACTACTCGGGGGATCAAGGGGTATGGCGAGAAAGCAGGAATGGGGTACTGAAGTTGCATGTTCAGCCATGAACTCATTGAATGGCGGTGCAGGCTAGAAGGGCTGAATGGCCTGCTCCTGCACCTATTTTCTATGTTTCTATACTCCAATCCTCTCGCTATGAAGGTCAACATGCCATTTGCTTTCTTCACTGCCTGCTATACCTGCATGCCAAACTTCAATGACTGATGTACCATGACACCCAGGTCTCGTTGCACCTCCCCCTTTTACTAATCTGTCACCATTCAGATAATATTCTGTCTTCCTGTTTTTGCCACCAAAGTGGATAACCTCACATTTATCCACATTATACTGCATCTGCCATGCATTTGCCCACTCACCTAACCTGTCCAAGTCACCCTGCAGCCTCTTAGCATCCTCTTCACAACTCACACCGCCACCCAGCTTAGTGTCATCTGCAAACTTGGAGATATTACATTCAATTCCTTCATCTAAATCACTAATGTATATTGTAAAGAGCTGGGGTCCCAGCACTGAGCCCTGCGGCACCCCACTAGTCACTGCCTGCCATTCTGAAAAGGACCCGTTTATCCCGACTCTCTGCTTCCTGTCTGCCAACCAGTTCTCTATCCACGTCAGTACATTACCCCCAATACCATGTGCTTTAATTTTGCACACCAATCTCTTGTGTGGGACCTTGTCAAAAGCCTTTTGAAAGTCCAAATACACCACATCCACTGGTTCTCCCTTGTCCACTCTACTAGTTACATCCTCAAAAAATTCCAGAAGATTTGTCAAGCATGATTTCCCTTTCATAAATCCACGCTGACTGGGAGGCTGGATAAACATACGAGGGAGAAGGGAATAGAGGGATATGGGGATGGGGTGAGATGGAGAGGGGTGGGAGGGGGCTGGTGTGGAACAGAAACACCGGCACGGACCCGTGGGGCCGAATGGCCGATTTCTGTGCGGTAAATACTTTGCCGATTATCCAGGCCCTTTGAGCTTTGTTGCCAAGTCCGTGTTTTCCATTCAACTCTCCGGGAGAGCCTCTTCCGACCCTTCGCCTTCATGCTAACCGAGGGCTGAGGGATCGTCGCCGTGGTTAGTGATTGACCTTGACTCAGGCCCCCAATCTACATTGTGATAGGCCGAAGCCTAACTGTGACCCCCCTCGGTAAGATGCTAGAAACAGTCTCTCACCAGACCGCGACTCGATTTGCTTTTTATACAACATATAAAGGTTCCTTTATCACCTTGTGTTTTGTTTAAAGATTCGATCTTTGTAATTAGCATTTTTGTGTCCAAGGGTGCAGAATATGTTTTTTTGGTATTTTGCCTCTTTGTTGACTGCAGTCGTTCATGGTGTTGCCCTGTGAATCAAACCAGAAGGGAAGAAAGACTTGCATTTATATATATATATATAGCACCTTTCACGACCTTTAAAGCGCTTTGCAGCCAATGAGGTATTTTTACCAGGGATAACTAGTGACCAGGGATAACTACTGGCCAGGGCACTGGTCAGAACTCCCTTGCTCCCCTTCAAAATAGTGCCCTGGGATCTTTTGCATCCACCTGTGCGAGCAAACGGGGCCTCGGTTTAACGTCTCATCCGAAAGACTACCCCGTGACAGTGCGGCACTCCCTCCGACGGTGCGGCGCTCCCTCAGTACCGCCCCTCCGACAGTGCGGCGCTCCCTCAGTACCGCCCCTCCGACACTCCCTCAGTACTGCCCCTCCGACAGAGCGGCGCTCCCTCAGCACCGCCCCTCCGACAGTGCGGCGCTCCCTCAGCACTGCCCCTCCGACAGTGCGGCGCTCCCTCAGCACCGCCCCTCCCTCAGCGCTACACTGGGAGAGTCGGCCTAGATTTTTGTGCTCCAGTCTCTGGAGTGGGACTTGAACCCACAACCTTCTGACTCGGAGGCGAGAGAGAGAGTGCTGCCCACTGAGCCACGGCGGACACTCCTCGAGCGCGGGGGTCTGCCATTGGAGAGGTTTGAGACGACCGAAACTGGCGCTGTGAGCCCAGCTGACACCCCCGCAAGACTTGTGATGGACAGACTTTTGGGTAAATGCAAGACTGGCCTTTCTATAACCCCTTTCACGACCACCGGACGCCCCAAAGCGCTTTGCAGCCAACGAAGACCTTTATGGAAAGTGGTTGCTGCTGTAACGTAAGGATATCCCGGGATGTGGAGCCAAGCCGGCGATTGGTGGCTGATCTTACAGCTCGAGCATAAGCTCATTGAACGGAGGTACAGCCTCGAGGGGCTGAATGGCCTCCTCTCCATTCCTATGCTTAGGATTTGCTATTTTAAATATTTTAACAGATTTTGGAGCAAATCTTTTGTTTCCTCAATCTTCTGAAATCTTTGAGACATTTTGGGACCTCGATAGTTTCAGCAGCCTCATTCCTGGCTTTTGTCCCTCCCGCTCCATACCCTCCCCCGCCCGTTTTTTATTTCAACGTACGTGTGGGTGGTCACAGAGTCGCGAGTTGCCCAATGCGGGCCATTTACTCTGGCCCAGATGGTTCATTTTTTTTAATGTGCTTTGGCGTCTCAGGAAATCAAGAGGGAAGCAGAAAATGTGTGTGGGAGAGAGAGAGAGAGAGAGAGAGGGGGCGGGCAGCATTGCACCCAGATAGGAGTGTGGGCACGGGATGGGGGGTTGGCATCTGGGGCAGGGAGCAACCTGCCCGTCCCTGTTGTGTCTTGGAGGTGGTGCTCACTGTGTTTTTGACCCAGGTTGGGCTGGACGTTATCGGAGGTGGGGGGGGGGGGGTGAGGGAGGGAGGGGGGGAGGGGAAGCTATTCAGGCGTGCAATAAATAGTTAGCATTCCTTCTGAACATACCACGCAGGACTTGGCCTGTACTTCACGCTTTCCCATCAACAAACGGCTAAATGCTGTCTTTTGGCTCGCTCAGTGCCTGCTTCCAGGAATTCCATTGATGGTAGTATTGGGGCGGGCTGTCCAACCATGCTCTCTCGCCCACCGTTCTTCCCGCTGTCCTCTTGCCTGGGGCACCAGTAACCCCTCCCCTCCCCTCCCCAGGCCGGTGCCCTGCCCAAGTGGCAGTCAGCGGGCTTTCCAGTTAACCTCGCGAGCTCTCTCTCGCACGCGCTCTAGCTCGCTCTCTCGCTCGCTCCTGCTCCGCTATTAAATCTGATCCTGGCTGATCCGACCCTCAGTTCCATGTACCAGCAACAATACTTTGCATTTACATAGCACCTTTAAGGTAATAGAATGTCCCAAGGTGCTTCACAGGCGTGTCATCAAATTAAAAAAAAAAAATTGACACCGAACCACATAAGGAGAAATTAGGGCAGGTGACCAACAGTTTGGTCCAAGAGGTCGGTTTTAAGGAGCGCCTTCAAGGAGGAAAGAGAGGTAGAGAGGTGAAGAGGTTTAGGGAGGGAGTTCCAGAGCTTGGGGCCCAGGCAACAGAAGGCACAGCCACCGATGGTGGAGCGATTATAATCGGGGATGCTCAAGAGGGCAGAAGAGGTGGAGCTAGGGGGGTTGAGGGGGATTATAGGGTTAAAGCAGGAGTGAGGCGATGGAGGGATATGTTGTCCCCTATCCTGTCGTACCCTTGCCCAACAACAACCGATCGATCTCCGTCGTGAACATTCCCGCTGGCCCCCAGCACCCTCGGCCTTCCGGGGGGGTGAACGTTCCACGTGTCCACTTTACTCTGTGTGTGGAAGTGAGCGCGCTCAATGGGGTCAGGAGAAATTCTGATGTTTGTGGAGGGAGGGAGGGGTAGGTGGGGTTAATCTGTAAATATTTCGTAAAAATTGTGATGCTTATTCAATGCCAAATGGAAGCCAAATCATAATGTGCTATTAATGACACTCTCCCAAATCTTGATGTAGATAAACGTGTTAAGCTCTCTCTCTCTCTTGTTTTTTTTGTCATCTATGGAGGCTTTTGTTTCAGAGCCAGAGGGAGAGTTCCAACTGAATCTAAAATCCAGGACTCTAAATGTTTATAAGGGAGCTGGACTCTTGCCAATGCCTAGTCATTGGGTAACTTGGTTTTTAATGGTTAGTAGCCGTAACTTTTTTAAACTATTCTCCTCAAGTTCAGCTAATCTTGGCCATCTTCTTTTCTTGGTTTCCACTCAAAGTGAAATTACAGTCGTGTTTTCCCCACCCCCGTGATCAAAAATGATTGGGATAAAAGAAAAAAATGTTGCATTTCTATAGCGCCTGTCAGGACCTCCAGGCATCCCGAAACACGTTGCAGCCAGTGTAGTACTTTTGAGGTGCAGCCACTGTTGCCGATGCCAGCTTGAGCACAGAATCTAGGCCGACACTCCCAGTGCAGTGCTGAGGGAGTGCCGCACTGTCGGAGGGGCAGTGCTGAGGGAGCGCCGCACTGTCGGAGGGGCAGTGCCGAGGGAGCGCCGCACTCTGGGAGATTCCATCTTTCGGATGAGGCATTAAACCGAGGCTCCGTCTGCTCTCTCAGGCAGATGTAAAAGATCCCATGGCACTATTTCAAAGAAGAGCAGGGGAGTTCTCCCCGGTGTCCTGGGGCCAATATTTATCCCTCAATCAACAGAAATTTAGAACTCAGCAGAGGAGGACAAAGGGTTTGATTAGGGCAGGGAAAATGGAGTATGAGAAGAAGCTTGCAGGGAACATTAAGACGGATTGCAAAAGTTTCTATAGATATGTAAAGAGAAAAAGGTTAGTAAAGACAAACGTAGGTCCCCTGCAGTCAGAATCAGGGGAAGTCATAACGGGGAACAAAGAAATGGCGGACCAATTGAACAAGTAATTTGGTTCGGTATTTACGAAGGAGGACACGAACAACCTTCCGGTTATAAAAGGGGTCGGGGGGTCTAGTAAGGAGGAGGAACTGAGGGAAATCCTTATTAGCCGGGAAATTGTGTTGGGGAAATTGATGGGATTGAAGGCCGATAAATCCCCAGGGCCTGATGGACTGCATCCCAGAGTACTTAAGGAGGTGGCCTTGGAAATAGTGGATGCGTTGACAGTCATTTTCCAACATTCCATTGACTCTGGATCAGTTCCTATCGAGTGGAGGGTAGCCAATGTAACCCCACTTTTTAAAAAAGGAGGGAGAGAGAAAACAGGGAATTATAGACCGGTCAGCCTGACATCGGTAGTGGGTAAAATGATGGAATCAATTATTAAGGATGTCATAGCAGTGCATTTGGAAAGAGGTGACATGATAGGTCCAAGTCAGCATGGATTTGTGAAAGGGAAATCATGCTTGACAAATCTTCTGGAATTTTTTGAGGATGTTTCCAGTAGAGTGGACAAGGGAGAACCAGTTGATGTGGTATATTTGGACTTTCAGAAGGCGTTCGACAAGGTCCCACACAAGAGATTGATGTGCAAAGTTAGAGCACATGGGATTGGGGGTAGTGTACTGACATGGATTGAGAACTGGTTGTCAGACAGGAAGCAAAGAGTAGGAGTAAATGGGTATTTTTCAGAATGGCAGGCAGTGACTAGTGGGGTACCGCAAGGTTCTGTGCTGGGGCCCCAGCTGTTTACACTGTACATTAATGATTTAGATGAGGGGATTAAATGTAGTATCTCCAAATTTGCGGATGACACTAAGTTGGGTGGCAGTGTGAGCTGCGAGGAGGATGCTATGAGGCTGCAGAGTGACTTGGATAGGTTAGGTGAGTGGGCAAATGCAAGTATAATGTGGATAAATGTGAGGTTATCCACTTTGGTGGTAAAAACAGAGAGACAGACTATTATCTGAATGGTGACAGATTAGGAAAAGGGGAGGTGCAAAGAGACCTGGGTGTCATGGTACATCAGTCATTGAAGGTTGGCATGCAGGTACAGCAGGCGGTTAAGAAAGCAAATGGCATGTTGGCCTTCATAGCGAGGGGATTTGAGTACATGGGCAGGGAGGTGTTGCTACAGTTGTACAGGGCATTGGTGAGGCCACACCTGGAGTATTGTGTACAGTTTTGGTGGTCTAACCTGAGGAAGGACATTCTTGCTATTGAGGGAGTGCAGCGAAGGTTCACCAGACTGATTCCCGGGATGGCGGGACTGACCTATCAAGAAAGACTGGATCAACTGGGCTTGTATTCACTGGAGTTCAGAAGAATGAGAGGGGACCTCATAGAAACATTTAAAATTCTGACGGGGTTAGACAGGTTAGATGCAGGAAGAATGTTCCCAATGTTGGGGAAGTCCAGAACCAGGGGTCACAGTCTAAGGATAAGGGGTAAGCCATTTCGGACCGAGATGAGGAGAAACTTCTTCACCCAGAGAGTGGTGAACCTGTGGAATTCTCTACCACAGAAAGTTGTTGAGGCCAATTCACTAAATATATTCAAAAAGGAGTTAGATGTAGTCCTTACTACTAGGGGAATCAAGGGGTATGGCGAGAAAGCAGGAATGGGGTACTGGAGTTGAATGTTCAGCCATGAACTCATTGAATGGCGGTGCAGGCTCCAAGGGCCGAATGGCCTACTCCTGCACCTATTTTCTATGTTTCTATGTTTCACTAAAACAGATTATCTGGTCATTATCACATTGCTGTGTGTGGGAGCTTGCTGTGCGCGTGTTGGCTGCTGCGTTTCCCAAAATACAACAGTGACTACACTCCAAAAAGTGCTTCATTGGCTGTAAAGCACTTTGGGATGTCCGGTGGCCGCAATAGGTGCTACAGAAATGCAAGTCTTTTTTCTTTCTTTAGGATTGTACCACATAGTTTATATTAACATGGCAATGAAAGACCAAAGCTGTACCCACCATTGAAAGCCGTGTTTGGCTCCAGGCTTCCCCGCTGGTCGTGTTGTGGTGTTCCGGGCACGTTTGAATGCAACATTGCGCAGATCCCTTCCTCGAAGGGGTTAAGTCACCGGTAGCCTCGAGGTAGCCGTGAATGGGGTTTGCAATCCTGTAAACATCACACGCAAAGCTCAAACCATCCCAGGAATTTTCTAAATTGAAAGGGGGGAGGATGTGAGGCAGCGAAAGAGCTGTTTACAATTTTTGATGGCGCTGGGAAACGAGGCTGGCTGTTTTTTTGCTTGAAGTCTCGCTGAACACAGCCCTCGGGGGCAGTGCCCACCCACAGCCCCAGCTCCTGTACCGGGGGCAGTGCCCGCCCACAGCCCCAGCTCCTGTACCGGGGTCTGTGCCCGCCCACAGCCCCAGCTCCTGTACCGGGGGCAGTGCCCGCCCACAGCTCCTGTACCGAGGGCAGTGCCCACCCACAGCTCCTGTACCGAGGGATGTGCCCATTCACAGCTCCTGTACCGAGGGCACTGCCCGCCCACAGCTCCTGTACCGGGGGCACTGCCCGCCCACAGCTCCTGTACCGGGGGCAGTGCCCGCCCACAGCTCCTGTACCGGGGGCACTGCCCGCCCACAGCTCCTGTACCGGGGGCACTGCCCGCCCACAGCTCCTGTACCGAGGGCACTGCCCGCCCACAGCTCCTGTACCGAGGGATGTGCCCATTCACAGCTCCTGTACCGAGGGATGTGCCCACCCACAGCTCCTGTACCGGGGGCACTGCCCGCCCACAGCTCCTGTACCGGGGGCACTGCCCATTCACAGCTCCTGTACCGAGGGCACTGCCCATTCACAGCTCCTGTACCGAGGGCACTGCCCACCCACAGCTCCTGTACCGAGGGATGTGCCCACCCACAGCTCCTGTACCGGGGGATGTGCCCATTCACAGCTCCTGTACCGAGGGATGTGCCCATTCACAGCTCCTGTACCGAGGGATGTGCCCATTCACAGCTCCTGTACCGAGGGCAGTGCCCGCCCACAGCTCCTGTACCGGGGGTAGTGCCCACCCACAGCTCCTGTACCGGGGGTAGTGCCCACCCACAGCTCCTGTACCGGGGGCAGTGCCCGCCCACAGCTCCTGTACCGAGGGATGTGCCCACCCACAGCTCCTGTGCCGAGGAATGTGCCCATTCACAGCTCCTGTACCGAGGGCACTGCCCACCCACAGCTCCTGTACCGAGGAATGTGCCCATTCACAGCTCCTGTACCGAGGGTACTGCCCACCCACAGCTCCTGTACCGAGGGCAGTGCCCGCCCACAGCTCCTGTACCGAGGGATGTGCCCACCCACAGCTCCTGTACCGAGGAATGTGCCCACCCACAGTTCCTGTACCGAGGGTACTGCCCACCCACAGCTCCTGTACCGAGGGCGGTGCTCACCCACAGCTCCTGTACCGGGGGTAGTGCCCACCCACAGCTCCTGTACCGAGGAATGTGCCCACCCACAGTTCCTGTACCGAGGGTACTGCCCACCCACAGCTCCTGTACCGAGGGTACTGCCCACCCACAGCTCCTGTACCGAGGGCAGTGCCCACCCACAGCTCCTGTACCGAGGAATGTGCCCACCCACAGCTCCTGTACCGAGGGCGGTGCTCACCCACAGCTCCTGTACCGGGGGATGTGCCCACCCACAGCTCCTGCCTCCCACTGCACTGCCCACCCACCCCCGCCCCTTACTATCATTAAATTGCAGGAATAGGTCAAGGCATTACGAGTTCAAATTGGTCAAAGAAGCATTTAGGACTGAATTTGGAATTCACACTGGAGTTCGACTCTTGGAATAGATTCCCAGTTGGAGTGTTGGAAATGAAAATCCTGGAATCATCTAACAACAACTACTTGTATTTATATAGCGCCTTTAACGTGGTGAAACGGCCCAAGGCGCTTCACAGTATGATATTAAAAAATTTGACACCGAGCCGCACAAGTAGAAATTACAGCAGATGACCAAAATCTTGGTCAAAGAGGGAGGTTTCAAGGAGCATCTTGAAGGAGGAGAGAGAGGTGGAGAGGCGGAGAGGTTTAGGGAGGGAGTTCCAGAGCTTGGGGCTCAGGCAACAGAAGGCACGGCCATCGATGGTGGAGCGATTATAATCAGGGATGCTCAGGGGCAGAATTAGAGGAGAGCAGACATCTCGGGGGTTTGTGGGGCTGGAGGAGATTACAGAGATAGGGAGGGGCAAGGGCCATGGAGGGGTTTGTAAACAAGGATGAGAATTTTGAATCGAGGCGTTGCTTAACCGGTAGCCAGTGTAGGTCAGTGAGCACAGGGAGTGATGGGTGAGCGGGAGTCGGTGCGAGTTAGGACACGGGGCAGTGAGCACAGGGGGTGATGGGTGAGCGGGACTCGGTGCGAGTTAGGACACGGGGCAGTGAGCACAGGGGGTGATGGGTGAGCGGGACTCGGTGCGAGTTAGGACACGGGGCAGTGAGCACAGTGGGTGATGGGTGAGCGGGACTTGGTGCGAGTTAGGACACGGGGGCAGCGAACACAGCGGGTGATGGGTGAGCGGGTCTTGGTGCGAGTTAGGACACGGGGGCAGCTGAGTTTAGAATCACTTCTAGTTTATGTCTGGTAGAACGTGGGAGGCCAGCCAGGAGTGTGTTGGAATACTCAAGCCTAGGGGTAACCAAGGCATAGATGAGGGCTTCAGCAGCGGATGAGCTGAGGCAAGAGCAGAGACGGGCAATGTTACGGAGGTAGAAATAGGCGGTTTTGGTTATGCCGCGGGTATGTGGTCGGAAGCTCATTTCCGGGTCAAATATTGACACCGAGGTTGCGAACACTGGTTCAACCTCGGACAGGAGTTGGGGAGCGGGATGGAATCAGTGGCTGGGGAACGGAGTTTGTGACGGAGACCGAAAACTGGTCTGGTCAGTCCCTGAAGTCCTTGAGGGACTTAAAAGCGGCAATGCGATTTATTTTCGATGTTTACAGCTCGTTTCTTTGGCTTTGTTCAATGGGACTCCCTTTTTGTTTACTTTTATTTCTTGCGTGAAAATTTTCTCTGGAAAATTGCCGTAACGAATGTGGTGATGGCAGATTTCACCACGGTGCCCATTTTGGACGGAGCAGAGTCGGGAGGAGGGGCCAAACTGCTCACCACATGCTCACCGTTGTATCTTGTTGAGGCTTCACAGTACGAAACGATGAACAGGGTTCTCTGCAATTGCTTGCCGAGACTTTGAAAGAGACAGACTTTGGCACAAGTGCTTTTTAAAAAAAAAACATCTTTCACGGCCACCGGACGTCCCAAAGCACTTTGCAGCCAATGAAGTACTTTTGGAGTGTAGTCACTGTTGTATTGTGGAAATGCCAATTTGCGCACAGCAAGCTCCCACACCCAGCAATGTGATAATGACCAGATAATGTGTTTTTTTTTGTTGTGATGATTGAGGGATAAATATTGGCCCCAGGACACCGGGGAGAACTCCTCGAAATAGTGCCATGGGATCTTTTACATCCATCTGAGAGAGCAGACAGGGCCTCGGTTTAACGTCTCATCCGAAAGACGGAACCTCCGACAGCGCGGCGCTCCCTCAGCACTGCCCCTCCGACAGTGCGGCGCTCCCTCAGCACTGCCCCTCCGACAGTGCGGCGCTCCCTCAGCACTGCCCCTCCGACAGTGCGGCGCTCCCTCAGCACCGCCCCTCCGACAGCGCGGCGCTCCCTCAGCACTGCCCCTCCGACAGCGCGGCGCTCCCTCAGCACTGCACTGGGAGTGTCAGCCTGGATCTTTGTGCCCCAGTCTCTGGAGCGGGATTGGAAGCCACAACCTTCTGATTCGGAGAGAGTGCTACCCACTGTCCCCAGATTCAAAACCCACAAGAACTCCTATTTGAGCAGTAAAGGGGGACTGTCTCTTTAAGACCAAGCCCCCAGTTGGACAAGTGCACAGAAAGTCCTGACTGTGGGAGGTCTGCGATTCAGTTGATGAGGGGAGACACACAAAAGGTGCATGTTAAACTGCTAACGCCGTGCTTCCCTTGTCCAAAGGAAACTGTTTTTCTCCCTGTGCTGTGTGAGCCGAGGGAGGGGGAGGGAAGGGATTGAGTAAAGCCCCACCACAGGACCTTGATGGGGCCACTCGCTGCCTGCCCTGAATGCTGGGCTTTGTGTCGGTGGCAAAACATTTTACAATCGTGCCATTGTTTGTTTGGGGAAAGCTGCGCATCCTATTTCAATTATTTATGGAAGTGAATGTTTGATGTGGGCTGTCGTGCTTCCTCCTCGATGGCGAACAGGCCATGCCTTTGTTTGCAGGATGGCAGGGCCAGACCAGCTCCGACCAGTTTTACACTCCCATTGAGAAGGTTTTTGCTCCGAGATGTGACGTCACCAGAATGCAAGGGGATTTGAACGTTGCAGCGCTCTCTATTTAATCCCCTCTCTGCTCTTTGTGATTCCTCCCGCCCCGTCCACTTGAGATACCTTCAAGCAGCGCGGGCCACCTACCACCAGGGGCGCTACCCAGTGCCGAGCCTGCGGCCAACATCTCGCTGTAGGCAACTAGGCCCATACAGCCGTGCCTGGTCTCCAGTCGTCTTGGACCCCCTTGCCACTGGGCCAAGTCCTTGCTCAGCTGAGCTCGTATGCAACGGCCAACCCACGCTGCAAGAACTCACGCACAGGCATCTTCCACTTCGTTAACGTGAAGTTCGGGACCCTCATGGACAACCCCAACAGCGACGGGCCGGAACGCCGCACCATCATAGTTGCTCGGGAACTTAGACACTTTGACATCGACATCACCGCCCTAAGCGAGACCCGGCGGGCAAGGGGAAGGCCAGCTCAAGGTACAAAGTGGAGGTTACACCACCTTCTGGAAAGGGAAACCAGAGGAAGAACGCCGCCTTCACGGAATCAGCTTCGCCATCAAAAACGAGCTGGTCTACCACCTCAAAGACTCCCCCCTGCGGGGTTAATGAACGCCTCATGACCCTTCGCCTTGCCCTGTCCCGGAACCAGTGCGCCACAGTCAACGGTGCATACACCCCAACACTCGATGCAACGGATGAGGCTAAAGAGGGTTTTTATACCAACTCCGAGACATCCCGCGTCCCCACGGGTGACAAATTGATCCTCCAGGGTCGGCAAAGAGACAGCCCTCTGAGGAGGCGTGATTGGCAGAGAGAGGGTAGGGAAATCCAACTCCCACCGGAGATATCTTTCAAGTGTCTGTATCGCCCCCCCAGCCCGCTGCGTATCTGTTACCCAGCCACCCCCCTCCTGTCCTCCTCCTCTCCAAGGGGAGATTAAGAGTGGCAGCGGTCTGTTGGATCAGGGAGGCCACCACAACCAAGCCCAGTTCCTCTCTGTTTGCCAGCGTTCCACTTTGACTTTCCAGGAGGGACCTGGGCTGATTTCCTTTCCTCCTCCTGGCCGAGGGACTGAGGCACCAATCGCCACCCATGCTCCAGACTAAATCTTCAGCTCGATTACATCACTTTTCCTTTGCCGGAGTGTCTGCTGTACTGGCTGGGTGCGATACATGCATCCACAGTCCTGCATAGAGGTCCAGGTCTGAAGATTCGTCTCACAGAGATCTTGCTCGAGGAACCTCTTTTGGGGAGGGCGGGCAGAGGGGGGAATGGAATATACCAAAGCCAGCCTTGGATTGCATGCAAAGTATGTGATAGCTTAGCTCCGTACTATTGTCTATGGACTGTGGTTTCCAGCCCCACTCCTGGACTTGAGCACCGAGTCCCGTTCACCCATCACCCCCCGTGCCCCGTGTCCTAACTCGCACCAAGTCCCGTTCACCCATCACCCCCCGTGCCCCGTGTCCTAACTCGCACCAAGTCCCGCTCACCCATCACCCCCCGTGCCCCGTGTCCTAACTCGCACCAAGTCCCGCTCACCCATCACCCCCCGTGCCCCGTGTCCTAACTTGAACCAAGTCCCGCTCAGCCATCACCCCCCGTGCCCCGTGTCCTAACTCGCACCAAGTCCCGCTCACCCATCACCCACTGTGCTCGCTGACCCACATTGGCTCCCGGTCAAGCAATGCCTCGATTTCAAAATTCTCATCCTTGTTTTCAAATCCCTCCATGGCCCTCGCCCCTCCCTATCTCTGTAATCTCCTCCAGCCCCACAACCCCCTGAGGTGTCTGCGCTCCTCTAATTCTGCCCTCCTGAGCATCCCTGATTATAATCGCTCCACCATCGGTGGCCGTGCCTTCTGTTGCCTGGGCCCCAAGCTCTGGAACTCCCTCCCTAAACCTCTCCGCCTCTCTACCTCTCTTTCCTCCTTCAAGACGCTCCTTCAAACCTACCTCTTCGACCAAGCATTTGGTCACCTGCCCTAATTTCTACTTATGTGGCTCAGTGTCTCGTTATCACACAACACTCCTGTGAACACTCCTTGGGACGTTTCCCTACGTTAAAGGCGCTATACAAGTTGTTGTTGTTATTTTCCAGTGCAGGACTGAGGGGGTGCTGCATTGTCACCAGGGGATGTGTAGCCAAGCCCAAGCCCCTCATTTACCTTGCAGTTGTGGTCACTGGATAATAAAAACCGCAGCATCATCGAACCATTTGATTTGCCAAACCTGCTGGTGGCCAACCCCTTGGGCCTTGGCCCTTCACCTGGAAGTTGGCTGTATAAACACACAGCCCGTTGCTGCATTGTTGGAACGTGCAAAGTATGGCACAGATATTGCAAGTTTAAGCAAGTTTCTGGTCGAAACAAAAATGTTGCCAGCCTTGGTAGTGGACTTTACCTATTCCTCTGGCCGTGTCTGACCTTAAATACACAGCTGTAATCTCGCATTAAGCAGCGCAACAGTAGTATGTAAAATAGCCACAGGTGCCCTTTCTCCTCTCGCTCTGTGAAGAAAGACTTGCATTTATATAACGCCTTTCACAACCACCGGGCGTCCCCAAAGCGCTTTACAGTCAAAGTAGTACTTCTTGAAGTGTTGTCATTGTTGGAATCACACAACGGTCACAGCACAGCAGGCCATTCGGCCCATCGAGCCCGTGCCGGCTCTCTGCAAGAGCACCTCAGCCAGTCCCACTCTCCCGCCCCTTCCCCGTAGCCCGGCAAATTACTTTCCTTCAGGAACTTATCCAACTCCCTTTTGAAAGCCACGATTGATATTCCTCCACCACCCTCTCGGGCAGATCCTAACCCCTCGCTGCGTAAAAACGTTTTGTCTTGCGTCGCCTTTGGTTCTTCTGCCCATTGCCTTAAATCTGTGCCCCCTGGTTCTCCCCCCGTCCGCCAATATCCAGACCACCTCATGATTTTGAAATGTAGTGCAGGAAACTCAGCAGCCAACCTGCGCACAGCAAGCTCCCATAAACAGCACTGTGATAATGGCCAGATAATCTGTTTTAGTGATGTCGATTTGAGGAATAAATATTGGCCCCAGGTCACCGGGGAGAACTCCCCTGCTCTTCTTCGCAATAGTGCTGTGGGATCTTTTGCATCCACCTGACAGAGCAGATGGGGCCTCGGTTTAACGTCTCATCTGAAAGACGGCACCTCCGACAGTGCGGCGCTCCCTCAGTACTGCCCCTCCGACAGTGCGGCTCTCCCTCGGCGCTGCCCCTCCGACAGTGCGGCGCTCCCTCGGCGCTGCCCCTCCGACAGTGCGGCGCTCCCTCGGCGCTGCCCCTCCGACAGTGCGGCGCTCCCTCGGCACTGCCCCTCCGACAGTGCGGCGCTCCCTCGGCGCTGCCCCTCCGACAGTGCGGCGCTCCCTCGGCGCTGCCCCTCCGACAGTGCGGCGCTCCCTCGGCGCTGCCCCTCCGACAGTGCGGCGCTCCCTCGGCGCTGCCCCTCCGACAGTGCGGCGCTCCCTCGGCACTGCCCCTCCGACAGTGCGGCGCTCCCTCGGCACTGCCCCTCCGACAGTGCGGCGCTCCCTCGGCACTGCCCCTCCGACAGTGCGGCGCTCCCTCGGCACTGCACTGGGAGTGTCAGCCTAGATTTTTGTGCTCAAGTCTCTGGAGTGGGACTTGAGCCCACGACCTTCTGACTCAGCGAGGAGAGTGCTGCCCACTGAGCCAATGAAAAGGTCGGGGTTAGGTGGGTGGAATGGCTTGATGTTTGCGGTATATACTTTCTCTCATAGCAAAAGATGAATCAATCTCTCTCTCTGTGTCCCACAGACACCAATGAGATGAATGAGCCGTTAAATCTCTCCTGTTTACTGGTGTTGGTTGCGAGCCGAATGTTGGCCAGGACACTGGGAGAGCTTCCTGCTCCTCTTCAAACAGTGTCTTGGCTTGGACCATCTCACCTGAACTGCTAGAAGAGACAGACAGGGGCCTGGGCCCAAAGTCTGAGCCAAGGGACAGCGTGTTCATACTGCGCTGAAGTGTTTAGGTTAGGCTCCTGTGTGTTGGAGTGAGGCCCTCGACCTTCGACCCACGCCCTCTCACCTCCGAGGTGAATGTACCACTGACTGAGCTGACCCCACATTGTCCCACCCAGCCTCGCAGGCTGTGCTTCAGATAAACCTTCTCCTCCATCGCCATCTTAAAGTCTGCCGATAGTTTGTTAGTTTGAAAAAAAAACCGCTGCTCCCACCTCCGATTTCAGAGCGGTGATTTAGTGTTTTTGTGTGTGTGTGGGGGGGGGGATAATGTTAACGTTTGCAGAGACATGTTTAAGACGCTGGATAATTTGTTGGACCACCTCTTGAAAGCTGTTGGGATCCTGGGCTGCATGAATAGAGGCACAGAGTACAAAAACAAGGAAGTTGAGATGAACCTCTGATCAGAACCATCGGAACGCAGAGCGCGAAGACTCTCACAGCCCTGCCCGTTGCCTCTGGAGAGCTACGATTGCTTTGCCGCAAAGTTTTGAAATACAACATTGTATTAGCAGTGTATCAAACGTGCCAGTTTAAGTCAATAATTCGCCCGAGCTCTCGTTTCATTGCCAGAACCAAAAGTTTAAACTTTTTTGTGCACCGTTCGGCCGGTTGAGTCCATGCCGGCTCTCTGCAGGCACACCTCAGCCAGTCCCACTCCCCGGCCCTCTCCCCGTAGCCCTGCACACTTTTTTTTTTCCCTTCAGGCACTTATCCAGCTCCCTTTTGAAAGCCACGATTGAGTCTGCCTCCACCGCCCTCTCGGGCAGCGCATTCCAGATCCTAACCACTCGCTGCGGTTTAAAAAAAAAAGAAGTTTTTCCTCGTGTCAACTTTGGCCAATCGCCTTAAATCTGTGTCCTCTGGTTCTCGACCCTTCCACCAATGGGAACAGTTTCTCTCTCTCTCTACTCTGTCCAGACCCCTCATGGTTTTGAACACCTCGATCAAATCTCCTCTCAACCTTCTCTGCTCCAAGGAGAACAACCCCAGCGTCTCCAGTCTCTCCCCGTCACTGAAGTCCCTCATCCCTGGAACCATTCTCGTAAATCTTTTCTGCGCCCTCTCGAAGGCCTTCACATCCTTCCTAAAGTGCATTGCCCAGAATTGGACACAATACTCCAGTTGAGACCGAACCGGTGTTTTATACAGATTCATCACAACTTCCTTGTTTTTGTACTCTCTACCTCTATTCATGCAGCCCAGGATCCCGACAGCTTTTTTAGCTGCTTTTGCAACCTGCCCTGTTACCACAGTTTCAGTCGTAGTGCTCAAGCTCCGATGGCCGGGCCACATTGTCCGCATGCCCAATGCTAGACTCCCGAAGCTCAGCGCTCTCCTCCAAGCTCCGACATGCCAAGCGAGTCCCAGGCGGGCAGAGAAAACGGTTCCAGGACATCCTCAAAGCCTCCTTGGGGGGAAACAAAATGCAACATCCCCACTGACATCGCTGGCCCAAGGCCGCTCAAAATGGAAGGGGAAGCATCCGGGAAGGCGCTGAACACCTCGAGTCCCTTCGCCGGGAGCACGCGGAGGCCAAGCGCAAACAGCGGAAGGAGCGCACGGCAACCCAAGCCCCCCCACCCACCCGTCCCTCCAACCACCGTGTGCCCCAGAGACAGAGACTGCCTGTGACAGAGACTGTCGGTCCCACATTGGTCTCAGTCACCTGAGAACTGGTGTTAGTGTGGGAGCAAGTCATCCTCGACTCCGAGGGACTGCCTCAGGAGAAGTCGTCGTGGAGTGCAGTTGGAAACTTCCTTATCTGTCTTTCATGCTGGCCACTCTGGAAATGAGTCTAGTGGCTCACAATCTAGCCGGAGCGGTGGTATCTGGCCTGAATCGCCCGAGGCAAGCTCCGTGGGGCAGAGCTGAGCGAACTGGAAGCTGACTATGACAACATTTACAATATTTATCGCTCCACCAACATCGCAAACAAAAACAGATTATCTGGTTGTTATCACATTGCTTTTTGTGGGATCTTGCTGTGCGCAAATTGGCTGCCGTGTTTCCCACATTGCATCAGTGACTGCACCTCAAAAAGTACTTCACTGGCTGTACAGCACTTTTGAGACATCTGGTGGTTGTGAAAGGCGCTATATAAATGCAAGTCTTTCTTTCTGTGCTGTGTGTGTTTCTAAGTTGGCATTGTAAGCTGTGGGTGAAGGTGCTCCCACAGTGCTGCTAGGGGAGGGATTGTGACCCAGCGACGATGAAGGAACAGCCGATATATTTCCAAGTCAGGACGGTGTGTGACTCGGAGGGAACGTGGAGGTGGTTCTCATGCACCTGCTGCCCTTGTCCTTCGAGGCAGTGGGGGTCGCGGGTTTGGGAGGTGCGGGTGGCTCTGGTGGTATTGGTTAAGCACGTAATGTTGACCTGGTCACTGAAAGCCCTCCCACTCTGAGCAACTCCATGGGGGCTCTAACGCTGATCTCATTCACCAGACCAGACATGGTCTTGGCCTAATGTATCACAGTGTCAGCCGGGGCTCAGTGGGCAGCACTCATGTCTCTGAGTCAGAAGGTTGTGGGTTCAAGTCCCACATCAGAGACTTGAGCAAAAAATCCAGGCTGACACTCCCAGGCAGTGCTGAGGGAGCACCGCACTGTCGGAGGGGCGGTGCTGAGGGAGCACCGCACTGTCGGAGGGGCGGTGCTGAGGGAGCGCCGCACTGTCGGAGGGGCGGTACTGAGGGAGTGCCGCACTGTCGGAGGGGCGGTGCTGAGGGAGCGCCGCACTGTCGGAGGGGCAGTGCTGAGGGAGCGCCGCACTGTTGGAGGGGCAGTACTGAGGGAGCGCTGCACTGTCGGAGGGGCGGTACTGAGGGAGTGCCGCACTGTCGGAGGGGCGGTGCTGAGGGAGCGCCGCACTGTCGGAGGAGCAGTGCTGAGGGAGTGCCGCACTGTCGGATGAGACGTTAATCCGAGGCCCCGTCTGCTCTCTCGGATGAATGTAAAAGATCCCACGGCCACGATTGGAAGAAGAGCAGGGGAGTTCTCCCCGGTGTCCTGGGGCCAATATTTATCCTTCAATCAACATCACTAAAACAGATTATCTGGTCATTATCACATTGCTGTGTGTGGGAGCTTGCTGTGCACAAATTGTCTGCTGCGTTTCCCACAATACAACAGTGACTACACTCCAAAAGTACTTCATTGGCTGTAAAGCGCTTTGGGACGTCCGGTGGTTGTGAAAGGCGCTATATAAATGCAAGTCTTTCTTTTACACACTGGACAGCGTTTGGATGTTGGGCGAAGGCTTGTCTGCTCCCCCCCCCCCCCCCCCCCGGCCCCGGTCAAATAGCCAGCAGGCACTGGCTGAATGGGCTCGCAGTTGGCAAAGTGTTGCTTGGGTGAGATCGGGGGGGCGGGAGGCGATTTCTTAATGTTGTTCCCGGGATGTGGGCGTCGCTGGCAAGGCCGGCATTTATTGCCCATCCCTAATTGCCCCTTGAGAAGGTGGTGGTGAGCCGCCTTCTTGAACCGCTGCAGTCCGTGTGGTGAAGGTGCTCCCACAGTGCTGTTAGGGAGGGAGTTCCAGGATTGTGACCCAGCGACGATGAAGGAACGGCCGATATATTCCCAAGTCGGGATGGTGTGTGACTGGGAGGGGAACGTGGAGGTGGTGGTGTTCCCTCGCGCCTGCTGCCCTTGTCCTTCTAGGTGGTAGAGGTCGCGGGTTTGGGAGGTGCTGCCGAAGAAGCCTTGGCGAGTTGCTGCAGTGCATCTTGTAGATGGTGCACACTGCAGCCACGGTGCGCCGGTGGTGGAGGGAGTGAGTGTTAAAGGTGGTGGGTAGCGTGTCGATCAAGCGGGCTGCTTTGTCCTGGATGGTGTCGAGCTTCTCGAGTGTTGTTGGAGCTGCACTCATCCAGGCAAGTGGAGAGTATTCCATCACACTCCTGACTTGTGCCAGTGAGGGGCGAGGGAGTCGATGATATCGGGAGCGGAGGGGGGAAATTTCGGGAGAACAGGAGACCGCCTCCATTCTCCTGACGGATGCTACGAGGGGAGCTGTTTACACACTGCACGGCCTCTCTCCGTCAATCCTTCCCTGTCCTTTCGCTCTTGGATACAAATTGCAGAGTGTTATTTTTAGCACGGTGCTTCTGAAGATTGTTTCTCGAGAGGCTGCCAGGAATAGTACCCACATGACTCCGTCGAGCGAAAGCTTGACTCCTGGAATTTATTTCCTTGCCTCACAGTGAAAGGTGGCCTGAACGATTGAAGATTTTGCTGGGTTCCTGGGAGGGGAGACAAGTGGGGTTCAGTCACACAGCTAGCCCCCCCCCCCCCAGCAATTGCTAAAAGTGATTTGGTTGAAGAAAATTAGTGTATTATTTCTGTGCATCTTGTCTGGACGTGCTGAGTCTTGCTTGGGTATGGTTAGATGGGCGTTCGGTGCCCGGGGTATGGTTAGACGGGCGTTCGGTGCCCGGGGTATGGTTAGACGGGCGTTCGGTGCCCGGGGTATGGTTAGACGGGCGTTCGGTGCCCGGGGTATGGTTAGATGGGCGTTCGGTGCCCGGAGTATGGTTAGACGGGCGTTCGGTGCCCGGGGTATGGTTAAATGGGCGTTCGGTGCCCGGGGTATGGTTAGATGGGCGTTCGGTGCCCGGGGTATGGTTAGATGGGCGTTCGGTGCCCGGGGTATGGTTAGATGGGCGTTCGGTGCCCGGAGTATGGTTAGACGGGCGTTCGGTGCCCGGGGTATGGTTAGATGGGCGTTCGGTGCCCGGAGTATGGTTAGACGGGCGTTCGGTGCCCGGGGTATGGTTAGATGGGCGTTCGGTGCCCGGAGTATGGTTAGACGGGCGTTCGGTGCCCGGGGTATGGTTAGATGGGCGTTCGGTGCCCGGGGTATGGTTAGATGGGCGTTCGGTGCCCGGGGTATGGTTAGACGGGCGTTCGGTGCCCGGGGTATGGTTAGACGGGCGTTCGGTGCCCGGAGTATGGTTAGATGGGCGTTCGGTGCCCGGAGTATGGTTAGATGGGCGTTCGGTGCCCGGGGTATGGTTAGATGGGCGTTCGGTGCCCGGGGTATGGTTAGATGGGCGTTCGGTGCCCGGGGTATGGTTAGACGGGCGTTCGGTGCCCGGGGTATGGTTAGACAGGCGTTCGGTGCCCGGGGTATGGTTAGACGGGCGTTCGGTGCCCGGGGTATAGTTAGACGGGCGCTCGGTGCCCGGGGTATAGTTAGCCGGGCGCTCGGTGCCCTCCCCAGGTTTTCTGTCTCTCATGCGATGGTCGCTCGGGCTGCCCGAATGTCGGGGTCATCGTCTGATCCTGATCCTGATCTTGTTCGCAGAGATAACAGTTTGCAGCCGACTTGGCAGGACAGGAATTGCACCCCAGCACACATGTCTCCCCCTCTCCCCCTCTTCTCCCCCCCACCCCTCTCCAAAATTGCTCTGTTACATGGACAAACAACACTTAACTCATTCAGCTACCTCTGGAAAGACGCTTAAAAGTTAGAGAGTGTGTGTGTGTGTGTGTGTGTGTATGAGTATATATCGCTCTATTTATCTCTCTCTATCCCGAGCTCCTGCGGCCTCTGATCCCTCAGCGGACTGACACCTCCCGAGAGTGAACTCACAATCGAGCAGTAATCCTGGGCTGGGATGCCAACCAATAGCGCTCCCGCCCCCGACTCTCCGTCTCTCTCTTTCTGCGCTCCCCCCCCCCCATAAACCCCTCCTCCCCTCCCGTCCCGCAATGTCCTGTAATCCAGTATCCCCAAGGCGCACATGCGGAAAGCCACAGATGCAAATATCTTGATTCCGCGTTTCACCGTTGTGTGTGTGCTTCTAATGTGAATTTCGATTCTGCGGCTTTTCCAAGCTGCAAATCCCAGTGGCTGAATGAGCTGATGATAGCCTCCAGATAAAAGCACACGTCAGCACCTGCGCTTCAACATAGTGAGAGACGTGTTTATCCGCAGGGTGCAATGTGGAACTCATCACTGTCACTCCTGTCCAGTTGGAAGTGTGGAACGAAAGAGCAGGTACTGCCTTTGTGCCGGAAGCTTAATTTAAACATCGTGCCCCCCGTCTCGCTTGGGGTACAGTCCCACAGTCGCCCTCCTACCCCTTGCCCAAGGCGCAGACTCGGCGTGTCGGGGATATTCGGCTGTGGCGGGCGTCATAGCGGAGGTGGGCATTCTCAACCGGGGGGGGGGGGGCGCTACAGTTGGGCCTCGAGTGCTGCCGGATTCTGGAGCGGTAAATTGGCTGGAAAGCACCGGTGAGTGGGCGGTGGGTCGGCGGTGATGCACCTCATGGCCAAATAGCGCGCGAGCACTCATCTGGCACAAAGGATCGTTTTTCCTGTGCGAGCTGGAGGCCTCGGGCGATTCGCACGGTTGATAATTGTTCGCGTGTTTGTGCCTGAAGTCCGTCGCCATGGCTGATGCTCCCAGTGCAGTACCGACGGAGTGCCGCACTGTCGGGCGAGACGGCAAACCGAGGTTCTCCCCCTCGGGTGATCCCACCGCCACTACTCGAAGAGGGACAGGGGAGGTTTCCCCGGTGTCCTGCAGGCGACACTGTGTGGCTGGAACCATTTGTTCCCTGGTTGCATACACTGGGCATGTATTCCCTGGAGTTGAGAAGATTGAGGGCCGACTTAATCGAGGTGTTCAAGACAATTAAAGGGTCTGACTGGGTAGACCGAGGGGAACTATTTCCTCTGGCGGGGGGGAGTCCAGAACAAGCGGGCATTACCCTAAAATTAGAGCAGGGGTAATGTCAAGAAGCACTTCTTCACACACACGGCAGTGGGAATCGGGAACGCTCTCCCCCAAAAAACTGCTGAGCCTGACCTCAACTCCACTTTCCCGCCCGATCCCCATATCCCTCGATTCCCCTCGAGTCCAAAAATCTATCGATCTCAGCCTTGAATATACTCAGCGACTGAGCCTCCACAGCCCTCTGGGGCAGAGAATTCCAAAGATTCACCCCCCTCTGAGTGAAGAAATTCCTCCTCATCTCAGTCCTAAATGGCCGACCCTTTATCCTGAGACTGTGACCCCTGGCTCTAGACTCCCCAGCCCCGGGGGGAACATCCTCCCTGCATCTACCCTGTCAAGCCCTGTGAGAATTGTGTATGTTTCAATGAGATCACCTCTCATTCTCCTAAACTCTAGAGAGTATCTAATGCCATGGTCCTGACTTTTTAATTTGAAATAATACTTTGTGTTTACCTCGTCTATCTACCCTTTCATATTTTATCATAATATCATTTTGACAGCACCGAAGGTGGCGATTTCGGCCCATCGTGTCCACGCTGGTGAGGGTTACCCAGGACGACTGGAGACCTGCTCTGCTGCACAGACCTAGTGCGCACACATATCGCAGTGTGGGCTGGCCCGTGCTGGCACTGGAAGCTGCAGTGGTATGTCACTCCAGCTCTTGTACTTCCCGACCTGTGGAGGTGTTCACTCGCTGGCCCACGATTTATTCCTCGATCAGCATAACAAAAACAGATTATCTGGGTCATTATCACATTGCTGTGTGTGGGAGCTTGCTGTGCGCAAATTGGCTGCTGCATTTCCCACATTACAACAGTGACTACACTCCAAAAGTTCACTTCATTGGCTGTAAAGCATCCAGTGTTTGTGAAAGGCGCTATATAAATGCAAGTCTTCCTTTCCACTCCTGACTTTTTTTCCTTTTATCAGCTTGAGCCCTGCCTCCGTTGTCTCGCTCTCCCGAGGTAATATTCCCGATTTACCCCGTCCATGCTCACAACCATCCTGTGCGTCTCATCAGACCAAGATTCCCTTTCCGGGCCAGAGCGCCCGAGACTCCGGCCTTCCCTCCGAACTCGGGTTCCCCGTGACACATCAGAAATAGGAGCAGGAGTCGGCCATACGGCCCCTCGACCTGCTCCGCCATTTAATACGATCATGGCTGATCCGATCATGGACTCAGCTCCACTTCCCTGCCCGCTCCCCATTACCTCTTACTGGTTAAGAAACTGTCTAATCTCTGTCTTAAATTTATTCAATGTCCCGGCTTCCACAGCTAGGTATCTCTTCCCCCACATTGTCGGGAGTGCGGGGACTGTGGTTTATGTGGGCAATGTAATGCCAGCCCTTTGTGCTGTAGTATAAGCCCACGCACTCTCACACTCACACTCTCTCTCTCTCTCTCTCTCTCTCTCTCTCTCACTCTCACTCTCACTCTCTCTCTCTCTCTCTCTCTCTCTCTCTCTCTCTCTCTCTCTCTCTCACACTCTCTCACACTCTCTCTTTCACACTCTCTCTCCTCACTCTCTCTCTCTCCACACTCTCTCTCTTTCACTCTCTCTCTTTCACTCTCTCTCTCTTTCTCTCTCTCTCTCTTCTCTCTCCTCACTCACTCACTCTCTCCTCTCACCTCACTCACTCACTCACTCACTCACTCTCACCTCTCTCCATTAAAGGATGTGCAGGGAGAGAAACCACAAAGCGATGTTGGGACTGTGGGCGCTAGCCCGCACACCCAGCGTCCCGATGTGTTCTGAGCTGCCATCAATCATTATGTCCGCGCATTTCGGTAGCCGCCTTTAAATAATTCCAGCAGTGTGTTGTGGGGGAGAGAGAGAAACCACTGTTGCGACAGCCCATGTGTGCGGTGTAAACAGATTTCCGTCTGTGTGTACGCCCCACCCTTAGCCGGCCAGTCTCAATATCACCAGCTCCTGGCCACTTTATACTGTGGCAGCTGTACAGTATATTGGGTGGCCCCTGTGTCTGGGATTTCAATGGATCGCTGATGTTCACCATTGATGATCGGGCGGGAAACGTTTCCACTTTCAAATCTGAATTGTGTTGTTTAAAGAAACCACGCTCTTCCCCCGATCACGGAGGGCCGACGACTGACTCTGCTTTGCACCCCTTGGGAAATGTCAAACCCTGAACAGACTTGGGCAAACCCAGCTATCGCAGACACCGTTCCCTGCCCCACTGCAGCACATTACCGGCCAGGATGCCATCGTTGCAAATGCAGCAGAGAACGCCCCCAGACGCACTCTGCAAACTGGGACATGCTCAGCACTCTGTGTAATCGCGTTTCCATCCCAACACAGGTGTCAACCGGGGCTCAGTGGGTAGTACCCTCGCCTCTGAGTCAGAAGGTTGTGGGTTCAAGTCCCACTCCAGGGACTGGAGCACATAAATCTAGGCTGACATTCCCAGTGCAGTGCTGAGGGAGTGCCGCACTGTCGGAGGGGCATTACTGAGGGACTGCCTCACTGTCGGAGGGGCATTACTGAGGGACTGCCTCACTGTCGGAGGGGCATTACTGAGGGAGTGCCACACTGTCGGAGGGGCAGTGTTGTCGGAGGGACAGTACTGAGGGAGCGCCACGCTGTCGGTGGGGCAGTGCTGAGGGAGTGCCGCACTGTCGGAGGGACAGTACTGAGGGAGCGCCGCACTGTCGGAGGGACAGTACTGAGGGAGCGCCACACTGTCGGAGGAGCAGTGCTGAGGGAGCCCCGCACTGTCGGTGGGGCAGTGCTGAGGGAGCGCCGTACTGTCGGAGAGGCAGTGCTGAGGGAGCGCTGCACTGTCGGAGGGGCATTACTGAGGGACTGCCTCACTGTCAGAGGGGCGGTACTGAGGGAGCACTGCACTGTCGGAGGGGCGTTACTGAGGGACTGCCTCACTGTCGGAGGGGCAGTGCTGAGGGAGTGTCGGAGGTGCCGTCTTTCAGATGAGACGTTAAACCGAGGCTCTATCTGCTCTCTCAGGTGGATGTAAAAGATCCCGTGTCACTATTTTGAAGAAGAGCAGGGGAGTTCTACCCGGTGTCCTGGGGCCAATATTTATCCCTCAATCAACATCACTAAAAAAAAAACAGATTATCTGGGTCATTATCTCATTGCTGTGTGTGGGAGCTTGCTGTGCGCAAATTGGCTGCTGCGTTTCCCACATTACAACAGTGACTACACTCCAAAAGTACTTAATTGGCTGTAAAGCGCTTTGGGACGTTTGGTGGTTGTGAAAGGAGCTATAGAAATGCATGTGGCAGGTGCGGATGTTCCCTGTAACTTTCTTTTACCCTTTAACTGGCTGCCCGGCCCATTCAGCGAGTTCCACATTCTCAGCACTCTCTGGGTAAAGAAGTTTCTCCTGAATTCCCCCGTTGGGTTTATTAGTGACTGTCTGATATTGATGGCCCCTAGTTTCGGTCTTCCCCACAAGTGGAAATATTCTGTAAACCACTCTTATCAAAACCTTTCATAATTTTAAAGAGCTCTCATTAGGTCACCCCTGAGCTAAAGAGACCCAGGCTGTTGCCTTTTCTATATCGGGTCTCGGTTCCCTTCGACCCCGGTGCCTGTCACCCCTAGGGAGGGGGCTCGAGTCCATGGGGGCCGGGCCCCAACAAGGAGCGACAGGGATGTGTGTGAGATGGGCCGGGAGGAAAATCGAGCTGGTGCTGGGAGGAGCAAGTGTGATAAAGCAGTGATTGATTTAAATGTTCAGATTAACAAGCATCTGAACCGGGTTCAACCGCAACTGAAACAGTGCTTGAAGAAAGACTTGCGTTTATATAGTGCCTTACACGACCACCGGACGTCCCAAAGCGCTTTTACATCAATTGGAGTACTTTTGGAGTGTAGTCACTGTTGTAATAGAAACATAGAAAATAAGCGCAGGAGTAGGCCATTCGGCCCTTCGAGCCTGCACCGTCATTCAATATGATCATGGCTGATCATTCACCTCAGTACCTCTTTCCTGATTTCTCTCCATACCCCTTGATCCCTTTAGCCGTAAGGGCCATATCTAACTCCCTCTTGAATATATCCAATGAACTGGCCTCAACAACTCTCTGCGGCAGGGAATTCCACAGGTTATCAACTCTCTGAGTGAAGAAGTTTCTCCTCATCTTGGTCCTAAATGGCTTACCCCTTATCCCCTGTGTGACCCTGGTTCTGGACTTCCCCAACATCGGAGTGGGTGTGAGTGAGTGAGTGAGAGTAGGTGTGATTGAGTGAGTGGGAAAGCGAGTGAGTGAGAGTAGGTGTGATTGAGTGAGTGAGTGGGCGTGGGTGATTGGTTGGGTGAGAGTGAGTGAGTATAAAAGAGAGGGAGAGAGATGGAGATTAACCGGGGCAGGCGGGGACCCGGGATTGGTGGAGAGGGACGGAGAGCAGAAGGCCGAGATACTGAGAGACACAAACAGAGGGGCAGGGAGAGAGACGCAGAGTAACCGGGCGATGACGGGGCAGAGAGTTGTGGAACAGGATTAAAAGAGAGAATTGTGGAGAGAGAGATGCAGAAACTGAGCGTTGGAGATGTCGGGACAGACAAAGACCGAGAGACAGTGAGGCCGATGTGGAGGAAGAGCTGGAGGGGCCGAGAGATGAAGAAAGATGATGATACAGAGATGAAGATGGCGGCGGTGTGGGCTCGGATTTCCCGCAGGAGTTTCAGTAGCTGTCGGCTGTGGCTGGTACGGAGGAGCACCGAGCGGCACGCACTGGGAAAATCCTGACCTTTGTTGTTGCTGTTCCTGGCGTAAGTGTCTGTATGTCACACCCAGGAGCAGGCAGAGTTTGTTCCTTATGAGCTCCTTCGTATCAGGAGCAAACCATTCCCTTGGGGTGATGGGAAGCGCAGTCTCTTCCACGATCCCCGTACTAATCCTCTGCCCACGGGCTACGAAGGTGTGGAGGAAGACTGAAATGCTGGAGGAGAGAAGACTGGCTCTGAGTTGATGGACCAGTTATGTAAATGTGGTGTGTATTATTTCAAAAACAAAGGTAGAAGAATTGTGAAGCAAATGTTCACCTTTAATGAGGGAACACCATAATAAATACACAGGGAGATGCAACAATAACGTTGCAGGAAGGGATGGAAGGGATTAAGGTGTAGAGAGAGATTTAGAGAGAGAGAAATGTGGAGACAGAGACAGACAATATAAAGAAACGTGGAGATTTCAAGACAGATTTGCTGTTGTAATGTGGGAAACGTGGCAGCCAATTTGCGCACAGCAAGCTCCCACACACAGCAATGTGATAATGACCAGATAATCTGTTTTAGTGATGTTGGTTAAGGGATAAATATTGGCCCAAGGACACCGGGGAGATCTCCCCTGCTCTTCTTCGAAATAGTGGCCAATGGGATCTTTTGCATCCACCTGAGAGAGCAGACAGGGCCTCAGTTTAACGTCTCATCCGACAGTGCGGCGCTCCCTCAGCACTGCCCCTCCGACAGTGCGGCGCTCCCTCAGCACTGCCCCTCCGACAGTGCGGCGCTCCCTCAGCACTGCCCCTCCGACAGTGCGGCGCTCCCTCAGCACTGCCCCTCCGACAGTGCGGCGCTCCCTCAGCACTGCCCCTCCGACAGTGCGGCGCTCCCTCAGCACTGCCCCTCCGACAGTGCGGCGCTCCCTCAGCACTGCCCCTCCGACAGTGCGGCGCTCCCTCAGCACTGCCCCTCCGACAGTGCGGCGCTCCCTCAGCACTGCCCCTCCGACAGTGCGGCGCTCCCTCAGCACTGCCCCTCCGACAGTGCGGCGCTCCCTCAGCACTGCCCCTCCGACAGTGCGGCGCTCCCTCAGCACTGCACTGGAGTGTCAGCCTGGACTTTATTTGTGTAAAAGTCTGGGAGTGGGACTTGAACCCAGGACTTTCTGACCCCGAGGCGAGGGTGCTGCCCACTGAGCCAAGACCAGGCCAGACACGGCCAGGGCCAAGCCCAAGTGCCCCCTCCGGCCATCTAGGGGGCGCACCATCCAACCTGGGACCTTCCGAATGTGGCCCATTGTGGGGGGGAGCCTGGATACTGCCTTTGATGTTTGAATGTTTTTGCTGTGAAGCTAATTAATGGTTGGAGGTAGAGGAGCGTAGTGGGGTGAGGAAGTTTACAGTGAAACAGATGTCGTTTGGTTTTCATGTCATTTTCAGGCTGTCTGGGAGGAGGCAGTGAGCACCTTGAAACCCATCCAAGATCAACAAGGTTCCATTACCAGGCCACCCATTTCATTAGGTGCCTATTACCCAGTCTGATCCCAAGGCTTGAAATGAAAGAACAAAGACTTTTTTTTCAAAAAAAAATTGTTTTTTAAGATTATAATGCAGCTTTTAATGAAAGCGAAGGGTAAAGCTGGTATTACACGCTGGGGAGTCGGAGTGAGGCTGTATCACTTGGGGCCTTTCTGAAGCCTGGCCAACAAGCCAAGGTTAACTCGTACTGCTCGTTCCACCGTGCAGGGAGTTCCCCCCCCACCAGGCCCACAGGCTGCCTTCAGTCGGTGCTTCATCTGATCAGCCCGACCCGCGTGCACAGAGTCTGGCCGGGGTTGCGGTGGTGGGGGGCAGCTGTTGCGGTGGCCCTCGCTGCCAAGGCTTTGGGGAGAGATGGAATGGTTGAGGGTTCCCTGTCTGTCAGTGGGCAGCACTCTCTCTCTCTCTCTCTCTCGCCTGAGTCAGCAGGTTGTGGGTTGGAGTCCCACTCCAGAGACTTGAGCACAAAACTCCAGGCTGCCACTCCCAGTGCAGTGCTGAGGGAGTGCCGCACTGTCGGAGGGACTGTCTTTTGGAGACGTTAAACCGAGGCCCCGTCTGCTCTCTCTGATAGATCCCAGGGCACTATTTCAAAGAAGAGCAGGGGAGTTCTCCCCGGTGTCCTGGGCCCAGTATTTATCCCTCAATCAACATCACTAAAACAGATAATCCGCTCATTATCACATTGCTGTGTGTGGGAGCTTGCTGTGCGCAAATTGGCTGCTGCGTTTCCCACATTACAACAGTGACTACACTCCAAAAGTACTTCATTGGCTGTAAAGCGCTTTGGGACGTCCGGTGGCCCCGGGCACATCCAAGTTAAACTAGCTCAAGTCCAGCCACCCGGCCAAAACTGGACCGATCGACCGAGTGTGCTGGGTGACTGGACGTCTGGTGGAGCGGTAGTTCACGTGACTCCCATGCCTTGGGATGGGAGTCCAGTGGCACCAATGTTCCCCGCCACTCCCAAATTTTATTTGAGGGGCCGTGGGACCCCTTATAGGGCTTTCCCTTTTCAAAACTCCGGGCGAGCATGGTTTTTGCATTTAAAGGCTGGATCACCACCCACTTGGGTTCTCCAGAGCGTGTATGGCCGTACAGGGAATATAAGAAATAGGAGCAGGAGTCGGCCATTCGGCCCCTCGAGCCTGCTCCGCCATTCAATAAGATCATGGCTGATCTGATCATGGACTCAGCTCCACTTCCCCGCCCGCTCCCCATAACCCTTCACTCCCTTATCGCTCAAAAATCTATCTCCACCTTAAATATATTCAATGACCCAGCCTCCACAGCTCTCTGGGGCAGTGAATTCCACAGATTTACAACCCTCAGAGAAGAAATTCCTCCTCATCTTGGTTTTAAATGGGCGACCCCTTATTTTGAGACTGTGCCCCCTAGTTCTAGATTCCCCCACGAGGGGGAAACATCCTCTCTGCATCTACCCTGTCGAGCCCCCTCAGAATCTTATATATTTGAGTAAGATCGCCTCTCCTAGACTCCATTGAGTATAGGCCCAACCTGCTCCACCTTTTCTTCATAAGACAACCCCTTCATCCCAGGAGTCAACCTCGTGAACCAATGCCAAGTGTATCCCTCCTTAAATACGGAGACCAAAACTCCAGTAACTCCAGTACTCCAGGTGTGGCCTCACCAATACCCTGTACAGTTGGAGCGGGACTTCCCTGCTAGGAACATTAAGAAACAACCTGTAACTCGGTGACTGCAAGCGTTGCGTCAGACTCTAATCTATGCGAGCTCTGACCTTGATGCAAACCAGGAGTGTGAACGGGTTCAAAGCAACGATAAAAAGCAGAACATGTTTACACACTGCTTGCCTTCATCTTTGGGCGGGAGCCGATATTCTCAGTTGCTGAGGGTCTTCTGCTTCTTGGAAGAGTTTAAACACTTGCCATTCCCTCAACATGGCACACACACGGTACCCAGTCCTTCTCTGGTCTCTCTCCTCACACAGAAAAACAAAGACATGCATTTCTATAGCGCCTTTCACAAGCACCAGATGGCTCAAAGCGCTTTACAGCCAATGAAGTACTTTTGAAGTGTAGCCACTGTTGTAATGACACGGACACAGCAGGCACGGGTGGGCTCGCTCTCTTTCTCTCTCTCGCACACACCCTCTCTCTCTCGCACACACCCTCTCTCTCTTTCTCCCTGTGTGTGTGTGTCTCTCTTTCTCCCTGTGTGTGTGTGTGTCTCTCCCTGTGTGTGTGTGTCTCTCTCTCTCCCTGTGTGTGTGTGTCTCTCTCTCCCTGTGTGTGTGTGTCTCTCTCTCCCTGTGTGTGTGTCTCTCTCTCTCCCTGTGTGTGTGTGTGTCTCTCTCTCTCCCTGTATGTGTGTGTGTCTCTCTCTCTCCCTGTATGTGTGTGTGTGTCTCTCTCTTCGTGTGTGTGTGTGTGTGTCTCTCTCTCTCCGTGTGTGTGTCTCTCTCTCTTTCTCCCTGTGTGTGTGTGTGTCTCTCTCCCTATGTGTGTCTCTCTCTCTTTCTCCGTGTGTGTGTGTGTGTCTCTCTCTCTCTCTCTCTCTCCCTGTGTGTGTGTCTCTCTCTCCCTGTGTGTGTGTCTCTTTCTCTCTCTCCCTGTGTGTGTCTCTCTCTCTCCCTGTGTGTGTGTGTGTGTGTGTGTGTCTCTCTCTCTCTCCATCTCTGTGTCTGTCTGTCTCTCTCTCTCTCTCCCTCTGTGTCTATCTCTCTCTCTCTCCCTCTGTGTGTCTATCTCTCTCTCTCTCTCCCTCTGTCTGTGTGTGTCTCTCTCGCTCTCCCCGTGTCTCTCGCCCCCCCCCCCATCTCCGCCCGTGCGCCTCCTCGTTCATGCACACACATTGAAAAGCCTGATGCATAAGCAATCCATTTCACCTCCATTCCACGGATGTGTGTGTAACAACTTTCCTTTAACAATCAGAACAACTTGTATTTATATAGCGCCTTTAACGTAGTAAGATGTCCCAAGGCGCTTCACAGGAGCGTTATCAAACCGAATATGACACCGAGCCATGCAAGGAGATATTTGGACAGGTTTGACAGCTTGGTCAAAGAGGTCGGTTTTAAGGAGCGTCTTAAAAAAGGAGAGAGGTGGAGAGGTTTAGGGAAGGAGTTCCAGAGCTTGGGGCCCAGGCAACAGAAGGCACGGCCACCGATGGTGGAGCGATTATAATCAGGGATGCTCAGGAGGGCAGAATTAAAGGAGTGCAGACATCTCGGGGGTTGTGGGGCTGGAGGAGATTACAGAGATAGGGAGGGGGCGAGGGCCATGGAGGGATTTGAAAACAAGGATGAGAATTTTAAAATCGAGGCGTTGCTTAACCGGGAGCCAATGTAGGTCAGCGAGTTGCATTTCTACAACTTTGGGATGTCCTGGGGTGTGTAATATGTAAATCTTTGGCGTCTGGTTGGGTTGCCATGCCCACAGGGTAGAGCACACACTCCATTTCTGTGTTCACACACCAACAATGCCCACTTGGGGTTGGTTAGGTTGAGGGGGTTCCTATGGAACAGAAAGCCCTCCAGCCCTTCTACATAAGAACAGAAGAAATAGGAGCAGGAGTCGGCCATTCGGCCCCTCGAGCCTGCTCCGCCATTCTATAAGATCATGGCTGATCTGACCTTGGCTCAACTCCACTTCCCTGCCCGCTCCCCATAACCCTTCGCTCCCTTATCGTTCAAAAATCTGTCTATCTCCACCTTAAATATATTCAATGACCCAGCCTCCACAGCTCTCTGGGGCAGAGAATTCCACAGTTTACAACCCTCTGAGAGAAGAAATTCCTCCTTATCTCCGTTTTAAACGGGCGGCCCCTTATTCTGAGACTATGCCCCTAGTTCTAGATTCCCCCCACGAGGGGAAACACCCTCTCTGCATCTACCCTGTCGAGCCCCCTCAGAATCTTATACGTTTCAATAACATCAACTCTGTTTTCTAAACTCCAATGCGTATAGGCCCAACCTGCTCAACCTTTCTTCATAAGACAACCTCCTCATCTCAGGAATCAACCGAGTGAACCTTCTCTGAACTGCCTCCAATGCAAGTATACCCCTCCTTAAATACGGAGACCAAAACTGTACGCTGTACTCCAGGTGTGGCCTCACCAATACCCTGTACAGTTGTAGCAGGACTTCTCTGCTTTAATACTCTATCCCCCTTCCAATAAAGGCCAACATTCCATTTGTCCTCCTTAAATAAGGAGACCCTCCTCATCATCATCATCATCAGACCCTCGGAATCGAGGAAGACTTGCTTCCACTCTTACTATGAGTCCTTAGGTGGCTGAACAGTCCAATACGAGAGCCACAGTCCCTGTCACAGGTGGGACAGAGAGTCGTTGAGGGAAGGGGAGGGTGGGACTGGTTTGCCGCACGCTCCTTCCGTTGCCTGCGCTTGGTTTCTGCATGCTCTCGACGATGAGACTCGAGGTGCTCAGCGCCCTCCCGGATGCACTTCCTCCACTTAGGGCGGACTGGTCTTTGGCCAGGGACTCCCAGGTGTCGGTGGGGATGTTGCACTTTATCAGGGAGGCTTTGAGGGTGGTCCCTGTAACGTTTCCTCTGCCCACCTTTGGCTCGTTTGCCGTGAAGGAGTTCCGAATAAGGAGACCCAATCTGTACAAGGGGGCTGTAAATCTGCACTCTGTCCGGTAGCCTGCTGTGGAGCTGTGAGCGTACACAGGGATGGGGCTGCAGAGATAGGGAGCTGCTGTGAGTGCAGGGGTGAGAGAGATTGAAGCCCTCCGCAGATAACGCTGCGTGTGAAAGGCCAGCCATTCTCCGCACACTGCCGAGCTGCACTGACTGCAGGGCCATTCACCGACACGCTGGTGGCTCCGGGGGTCAAGGGGTTACGTTTGTTTTTGTGTATGACAGCACAGCGCGCTTCGTAACAACACCCCCCCCTCCCCCCGGAGCGGAGGCGGGAAGTCTTTGCTCCGGGGAGTCTGTGTGAATGGGACATTAGCGGCTCAAATTAACTGCTTCGCGATGAAGTGGCTTTTGACGCCGAGCGTAGCAGTGAATAATTTATAGATGGTTCCGTACTTTGCCTGTTGAAAGGGAGTTTGTCTGTCGGCAGCACTGGAGGCTGTGTGCTCCCATGGCCATTCACTAACCTCGCTCCAGTGTCCGCCGGGGCTCACTGGGCAGCGCACTCGCCTCGGAGTCAGGAGGTCGTAGGGTCAAGTCCCACTTCAGCACGTAAAGCCAGGCTGACACTCCCAGTGCAGTGCTGAGGGAGTGCCGCACTGTCGGGGGGACAGTGCTGAGGGAGTGCCGCACTGTCGGAGGGGCAGTGCTGAGGGAGCGCCGCACTGTCGGAGGGGCAGTGCTGAGGGAGCGCCGCACTGTCGGAGGGGCGGTGCTGAGGGAGCGCCGCACTGTCGGAGGGGCAGTGCTGAGGGAGCGCCGCACTGTCGGAGGGGCGGTGCTGAGGGAGCGCCGCACTGTCGGAGGGGCGGTGCTGAGGGAGGGCCGCACTGTCGGAGGGGCAGTGCTGAGGGAGCGCCGCACTGTCGGAGGGGCGGTGCTGAGGGAGCGCCGCACTGTCGGAGGGGCGATGCTGAGGGAGTGCCGCACTGTCGGAGGGGCAGTGCTGAGGGAGCGCCGCACTGTCGGAGGGGCGGTGCTGAGGGAGTGCCGCACTGTCGGAGGTGCGGTGCTGAGGGAGCGCCGCACTGTCGGAGGGGCGGTGCTGAGGGAGGGCCGCACTGTCGGAGGGGCAGTGCTGAGGGAGCGCCGCACTGTCGGAGGGGCGGTGCTGAGGGAGCGCCGCACTGTCGGAGGGGCGGTGCTGAGGGAGCGCCGCACTGTCGGAGGGGCGGTGCTGAGGGAGCGCCGCACTGTAGGAGGGGCAGTACTGAGGGAGCGCCGCACTGTCGGAGGGTCGGTGCTGAGGGAGCGCCGCACTGTCGGAGGGGCGGTGCTGAGGGAGCGCCGCACTGTCGGAGGGGCGGTGCTGAGGGAGCGCCGCACTGTCGGAGGGGCAGTGCTGAGGGAGCGCGCACTGTCGGAGGGGCGGTGCTGAGGGAGCGCCGCACTGTCGGAGGGGCGGTGCTGAGGGAGCGGCGCACTGTCAGAAGGGCAGTACTGAGGGAGTGCCGCATTGTCGGAGGGGCAGTCTTTTGGATGAGATGTTAAACCGAGGCCCTGTCTGCTCTCTTAGGTGGGCGTAAAAGATCCCATAACCACTATTTTCAAAGAAGAGCAGGGGAGTGCTCCCTGGTGTCCCGGGGCCAATATTTATCCCCAACTAACATCACTAAAACAGATTATCTGGTCATTATCGCATTGCTGTTTGTGGGAGCTTGCTGTGCAAAAATTGGCTGCTGCGTTTCCCACATTACAGCAGTGACTGCACTTCAATAATACTTCATTGGCTGTAATGCGCTTTGAGATGTCCAGTGGTCGTGAAAGGCGCTATATAAATGCAAGTCAGTCTTTCTTTTACAGGTTGCCCTACACGTGAGACCCTCGGCTGAGGGTCGGTGAATGAGTAATTCCTTAATAGAGGGCGAGCGCGTGCTTGAGCTTGCATCATCCCAGCCCCTTCCCCCCAGTTTTCTGCGCCCGATGTTGAGCCCTATCGCCCGGGAAAGTCCAGGGTCTGGTGCGTTAGTTGACGGAGCTGGAATGCTGCACCGCCCTCCTTGGTCGCTCCCCCATTGCCCCCTGGGGCTGGGAAGCAAAACTCGGCCTTTGGCTCCGGCTCTTGTTTGCCCTCTAGTGACTGCCACTGGAAAGTGTGCACGTGTGTGAGGGAGTCGGATGTGGGCAGGTTCAGGATCGGAGGTGTGCGTGGTCAGAGAGTCAGCCCTCACTCGTGGCCAAGGCTTGCGCGGCAGAAATGGCCTCGAGCGAGAGAGAGAGAGACAGATGGTCATAGTGCAGAGCGAGAGAGAAAGAAAAGAAAGACTTGCATTTATATAGCGCCTTTCACGACCACCAGACGTCCCAAAGCGCTTTACAGCCAATGAAGTACTTTTGGAGTGTGGTCACTGTTGTAATGTGGGAAACGCAGCAGCCAATTTGCGCACAGCAAGCTCCCACAAACAGCAATGTGATAATGACCCGATAATCTGTTTTAGTGATGTTGATTGAGGGATAAATATTGGCCCCGGGACACCGGGGAGAACTCCCCTGCTCTTCTTCGAAATAGTGTCATGGGATCTTTTACATCCACCTGAGAGGGCAGACGGGGCCTCGGTTTAACATCTCATCCGAAAGACAGCACCTCCGTCTTCCTCAGTACTCCGTCTTCCACAGCGCTCCCTCAGTACTGCCCCTCCCGACAGTGCGGCGCTCCCTCAGCACTGCCCCTCCGATAGTGCGGCGCTCCCTCAGCACCGCCCCTCCGACAGTGCGGCGCTCCCTCAGCACTGCCCCTCCGACAGTGCGGCGCTCCCTCAGTACTGCACTGGGAGTGTCAGCTTAGATTTATGTGCTCAAGTCTCTGGAGTGGGACTTGAACCCACAACCTTCTGACAGAAGCGAGAGTGCTGCCCACTGACAGCAAATGTGGAATGACGGGGGGAGGGGGGGGGCAGAGGCAGAGAGGAGGGGGGTGTGGGGGCACAGGCAGTGGGGGGAGGGGCAGAGGCAGAGCCGGACAGACAGATAGACAGTGTGAGCCTGCCCCGGGCAAGGAGTGCCAATAGCACCAGGCAGCATCACCGTGCTGTGAGTGAGATGGTGCTGCCTCGGTTGGACACGGCGCCCCCTCCCCTCGAGGGACATTTTGTCTCCCTGCCGCGAGTTCCAATTAACATCACTGATGTCTTGCTTCTCAAAATCGATCACGGTTATTCCCTGGTTTTGAACACATTATCTTAATAAAATCTTTTTTAAAACTGCAGAATGCTGACTGACTTGAAAATGCTCCTCGCCTTCGAGAGGGTGCACTCTGTAGGGTGGTGACTTTTAGCCAAGAATCCGGACACGAGGTGGGACAGGGAGAGAGCAGGGATTGGGACTCGGGACTCTGGCCTCACCCCCTGGGGTTTGGAATAAAGGAAGCACTCAGAGGACAGCGCTGTCGGAGGTGCCATCTTGCGGATGAGACGTTAAACCGAGGCCCCGTCTGCCCCCTCAGGTGGATGTAAAAGATCCCATGGCACTATTTCGAAGAAGAGCAGGGGAGTTCTCCCCGGTGTCCTGGGGCCAATATTTATCCCTCGATCAACGTCACTAAAACAGATTATCTGGGTCTTTATCACATTGCTGTGTGTGGGAGCTTGCTGTGCGCAAGTTGGCTGCTGCATCTCCTACCTTACAACAGTGACTACACTCCAAAAGTACTTCATTGGCTGTAAAGCACTTTGGGACGTCCGGTGGTTGTGAAAGGCGCTATATAAATGCAAGTCTTTTAACATAAGAAATAGGAGCAGGAGTCGGCCATTCGGCCCCTCGAGCCTGCTCCGCCATTCAATAAGATCGCGGCTGATCTGATCATGGGCTCAGCTCCACTTCCCTGCCCGCTCCCCATAACCCTTCACTCCCTTATCATTCAAAAACTCTCTCCACCTTGAATATATTCAATGACCCAGCCTCCACAGCTCTCTGGGGCAGAGAATTCCACAGATTTACAACCCTCTGAGAAAAGATTCCTCCTCATCTCAGTCTTAAATGGGCGACCCCCTTATTCTGAGATTATGCCCCTAGTTCTAGATTCCCCCACGAGGGGAAACATCCTCTCTGCATCTACCCTGTCGAGCCCCCTCAGAATCTTATACATTTCAATAAGATCACCTCTCATTCCTCTAAACTCCAATGAGTACCGGCCCAACCTACTCATTTAGAACGGAGATGAGGAGGAATTTCTTCTGAGGGTTGTAAATCTGTGGAATTCTCTGCCCCAGAGAGCTGTGGAGGCTGGGCCATTGAATATATTTAAGGAGTAGATAGGCAGATTTTTGAGCGATAAGGGAGTCGAGGGTTATGGGGAGCGGGGCGGGGAAGTGGAGCTGAGGCCAAGATCAGATCAGCCGTGATCTCATTGAATGGCAGGGCAGGCTCGAGGGGCCGAATGGCCGACTCCTGCTCCTATTCCTTATGTTCCTAAAAGAGGCTGTGGGATTCCTTCCCTCTCGCCGGTTCCCGTGCAAAGAGTGTCTCCGGCTCACTGCTCTTGGGATGTCTGAGGCGATGTGTCAGTGCTCTGTTCATTGACCCGCTGTCGCCATTCTACTCCCATCGCTGTCAGCCATTGTCATTCATCATCCGCTGGAAGAAAGGGTCGATTCATGGCCCGGGAGCTGACGGGACGCCAGGCCTGTCACAGCTCAGTCTATCTTATTGCTTATTTTGCAGACACACCTCGAGCAAAGGAAAAATAGCTCTGACCACCGGCAGCCGTCTGTGGTCGCTTGTGATCCCTTGTTTGTCAGGGGCTGACTTTCCTTTCCGCCCCCACACCTGCCTCCCAGTCCCGTCCCAACCTCCGCTCCTCGCATTATCACATTGCTGTGTGTGGGAGCTTGCTGTGCGCAAACTGGCTGCTGCGTTTCCCACATTGCAACAGCGACTACACTCCAAAAGTACTTCATTGGCTGTAAAGTGCTTTGGGATGTCCGGTGGTCATGAAAGGCGCTATAGAAATGCAAGTCTGCCTGTCATTCTTGCCCCCTCTAATATTACGATGTTCACTGTATGTCTGAACTTCCTATCAGTGTCGGCCGTGGCCGAGTGGGCAGCACTCTCTCTCTCGCCTCGGAGTCAGAAGGTCATGGGTTCAAGTCCCACTCCAGAGACTTGAGCACAAAAATCTAGACTGACACTCCCAGTGCTGTGCTGAGGGAGCACCGCACTGTCGGAGGGGCAGTGCTGAGGGAGTGCCGCACTGTCGGAGGGACAGTGCTGAGGGAGTGCCGCACTGTCGGAGGGGCAGTGCTGAGGGAGTGCCGCACTGTCGGAGGGGCAGTGCTGAGGGAGCCCCGCACTGTCGGAGGGGCAGTGCTGAGGGAGTGCTGCACTGTCGGAGGGGCAGTGCTGAGGGAGTGCTGCACTGTCGGAGGGGCAGTGCTGAGGGAGTGCTGCACTGTCAGAGGGGCGGTACTGAGGGGGCGCCGGAGGTGGCGTCTTTCGGATGAGACGTTAAACCGAGGCCCTGTCTGCTCTCTCAGGTGAATGTAAAAGATCCCATGGCACTATTTTGAAGAAGAGCAGGGGAGTTATCCCCGGTGTCCTGGGGCCAATATTTATCCCTAAATCACCTTTTTTAAAGAAAATCCAGATTATCTGGGTCGTTATCACATTGCTGTTTGTGGGAGTTTGCTGTGCGCAAATTGGCGTTTCCCTCATTACAACAGCGACTACACTTCGTTGGCCGCGAGGCATTTTGGGATGTCCTGGGGTGGCGAGAGGCTCGGTATAAACGCGAGCGTTGTTTAGCGGAGCGATCTCCAGCTGGTCGCCTCACTTGTAAGGTGGATCGTGTGGTTGGGAGTAATGCCCGGGACATGTGGGGAGTGACCAGATCGGTGGGGGCTTGGGGGGGGATCACTGGCTGACCAGATCGGTGGGGGCTGGCACTGGGTGACCGGGCTGGGTGGGGGCACTGGGTGACCAGATCGGTGGGGGGCTGGGGGGGGCGGTCACTGGCTGACCAGATCGGTGGGGGCTGGGGGGGGGCACTGGGTGACCAGATCGGTGGGGGGGGGGGGGCACTGGGTGACCAGATCGGTGCGGGCTGGGGGGGTCACTGGCTGACCAGATCGCTTGGGGGGGGGGGGGGGCACTGGGTGACCAGATCGCTGGGGGGCTGGGTGGGGAGGGCACTGGGTGACCAGATCGATGGGGGGCTGGGGGGGCACTGGGTGACCAAATCGGTGGGGGCTGGGGGGGGGGAAGCACTGGGTGACCTGGTGGGGGCTGGTGGGGGGGGGACACTGGGTGACCGGATCGGGGGAATGTCAGATTCCGATCAGCGCCCGCATCGAGCGACTCGAGCAAAAATCCCTAATTCTGAAGCAGATGGGTTTTTAAATGGGCAAGCCTTTTATTTGTTGAATTAGAAGTGGCAGTGTGATAGCTGGGCAGGGGGGGGGGGGTGGTCTGGGGTGCCTCTTGCCCCCTCCTCTCTGCGTCTGCCCTCCCCCATTGCCTCCCCTCAACAGAAAAGCTGGTAGTCTGCAGTGACCTGGATTTGTTTTCCCTTCCCAGTGGCTTCAATGTGCTCCAGTTTGGGATAACTATGGAGCTGTGTGTGAATTATTTGTGACAGGCGCGCTGTAAGATCCGGAGCGGATGTTGCAAGGGGCCTGGAACGGACTGGTATCTTTCCTAATAAGCTTGTGTGTGTGTGTGTGCATTTTCTTTCTCTCTCTCTCTCTCTCTGCTTTTGAAAGAAAATCTATTAATCGCTTTCACGTGCACAAAAACAATTTATCAAAGGTGCCTTTTCGACGGGAGGCCGTTTGTTGGGATTGAACGGGGAGCAGGGTGGGGGGAGTGTGAGAGGGCTGGAATTGGCGTTGGTACAGAAGGGAAATATTAGCAACGTCAGGCAAGATAGCCAGGCAGCCCCGTGCAAGGTAAGCTGAGGTCCTTGTTTGCGCATTTGTGAGAAGGGGTCTGGCCCCACGTGACTTTACTACACAAGGCAATAAACAAGTTGGTCCCGCAGCAGCCCAGTGCCCAGAGAGGCTTAGGGGCCTCCCGACGGGGAGGGGGAGAGAGAGAGAGAGGTAGAAAAACAGCTCCAGCATATTGCCTGCGCTTACCTACAAGCTCTTCACATGCTCGCCGCCAAAGCAAAGCGGCCCTTCACCCCCAGACCGCCGTAGCCGGCAGTTAGCAGCGGAGATGCGCGCTGGAGGGCTGAGCGATTCTGTGCGGTTAATCCGGACTGCCTCGCTTGGACCCAGAAGCATCTCGCGCCTGGGTCAGTCTGCGAGCTCTTTTTTTTTTTTAAATTGCAAAGGAAAAATTTTTGCTCACAGATCAGGCAGAGAGCCGTCACTCGATGCGCCTGCCTTGTTTTAAGCTTAGGAAGGTGAGATTGAAACGTGGACGGGTTTGGGAAATGGTTTGAAGAGGCTGGAAAGGAAAGGTTTGTTTGTTTGGGAGGGGGTGGAGGGGAGTGGGAGGAGGGGGGGGTGGGGGCGCGGCGGGAGCGGAATTAAAAGCCAGCAGCAACAGAATCTGTGTGCAGAAGGTGACTCAAGTGACTCAGCCTGCAAACATTTGGGGGCTGGGTGCGAGGCCCCTCGATGGAGGAGTGGTCTATTCGAAGGTGGGGGAAAACAATCTGGGCTCTTGCTACCTTGTGCAGAGGAGCCCACGCTGTATTGCCTTTCCCCCCCCCGGGTTAACCCCTCGTGTTAAAGGCAGCACGTTGTGCGGATTGAGGCGCTCTGTGCCTGAGGGTTCTCCTCACCGCAGGGAAGGTTGCAAGGAGATTTGATCGAGGTGTTTCAAAATCACGAAGGGGGGGGGGGGGCCTGGGCAGAGTAGATTAGAGAGCCAAACTGTTCCCATTGGCGGAAGGGACGGGAACCAGAGGGACACAGATTTAAGGCGATTGGCAGAAGAACCAAAGGCAACGTGAGGATAAACGTTTTTACGCAGCGAGTGGTTAGGATCTGGGATGCGCTGCCTGAGAGGGTGGTGGAGGCAGACTCAATCGTGGCTTTCAAAAGGGAGTTGGATAAATACCTGAAGGGAAATAATTTGCCGGGCTACGGGGAAAGGGCGGGAGAGTGGGACTGGCTGAGGTGCTCTTAGAGAGAGCCGGCACGGGCTCGATGGGCCGAATGGCAGCTTCCTGTGCTGTAACCGTTCTGTGATTTCCTTTCTCGCGGATTTTAATTCTGGTTTTGATGTAAAATTTAGCCCCGCTGTTCATTTCTATTTCCAGCGCCTTCGTGGTTTTGAAACACCTTTATCAAATCTCCTGTGAACCTCCTTTAGCTAAGCAACAAATGGAGTTAAGGACAGTCCAGTACAGGTTCACCCTCGGCGAACACCAAATTTTTTTCACTTTTTCTTTCAGTCCTGGGAACAAAATTAGATTTGCATTTAACGCCTTAACTACATCTCCCATTGTACTGCTTCACGTACACCGAATGGTTGTGAAAATGGTTTTGTGGGATACTGTGGTTATGAAGAGACTAGAGACTGGGGAATATTTCCTGTGGAGCTGGGACGGCTGAGGAGATTTCATGAGGTTTTTAAAATTCAGCAAGGTTTTGATAGTGAATAGGGAACTGTTTCCTCTGCAGTGGGTCAGTGGCGAGGGGGATATCACGTGAATATCGTCACTGAGACCGTGAGAGGGGAGGTCTGGAGAAATATCGTCACTGCAAGGCTTGTTGGCACATCAGAAAGCATTGCCGGGGGAGAGGGGTTGAGACAGATAGCACTGTGTATCTTTTAAGGGAAAGTTCAGTAAATATTTGAAGCAAAAGAAGATACAGGGCTATGGGGTGAGAGTGGGGCAGTGGGATTAGTTTGGGGATTGATACAGGGCTATGGAGAGAGAGCGGGGCAGTGGGTTTAGTTTGGGGATTGATACAGGGCTATGGAGAGAGAGCAGGGCAGTGGGATTAGTTTGGGGATTGATACAGGGCTATGGAGAGAGAGCGGGGCAGTGGGATTGGTTTGTGATTGATATAGGGCTATGGGGAGAGAGTGGGGCAGTGGGATTAGCTTGGGATTGATACAGGGCTGTGGGGAGAGAGCGGGGCAGTGGGATTAGTTTGTGGATTGATACAGGACTATGGGGAGAGAAAGGGGCAGTGGGATTAGTTTGGGATTGATACAGGGCTGTGGGGAAAGAGCGGGGCAGTGGGATTAGTTTGGGATTGATACAGGGCTATGAGGAGAGAGTGGGGCAGGGGGGTTAGTTTGGGGATTGATACAGGGCTATGGGGAAAGAGCGGGGCAGTGGGATTAGTTTGGGGATTGATACAGGGCTATGGGGAGAGAGCGGGGCAGTGGGATTAGTTTGGGGATTGCTCTAGCAAAGGGACAGCACATACATGATGGGCCGAAAGGCCTCCTGAATATCTCTGGTAGGCAAAGGTGGAAGCCTCGGTGTTCACAGCAGGAGACCATGAACGATTGAAATGGCTGTGAAGATTTGCTGCCATTATCCTGCAGGGAGCCACCACTGAGCGGACTGCAGTCATACTAGCATTGCCCACTTCTCACTGTGCACAGGAACGATATACTTGCATTGGAGGCAGTTCAGAGAAGGTTCACACGGTTGATTCCCGAGATGAGGGGGTTGACTTATGAAGAAAGGTTGAGCAGGTTGGGTCTGTACTCATTGGAGTTTAGAAGAATGAGAGGTGATCTTACTGAAATGTATAAGATTCTGAGGGGGCTTGACAGGGTAGATGCAGAGAGGATGTTTCCCCTCGTGGGGAAATCTAGAACTAGGGGGCATAGTCTCAGAATAAGGGGTCGCCCATTTAAGACGGAGATGAGGAGGAATTTCTTCTCTCAGAGGGTCGTGAATCTGTGGAATTCTCTGCCCCAGAGAGCTGTGGAGGCTGGGTCATTGAATATATTTAAGGTGGAGATAGACAGATTTTTGAATGATAAGGCAGTCGAGCGTTATGGGGAGTGGGCAGGGAAGTGGAGTTGAGGCCAAGATCAGATCAGCCATTATCTTATTGAATGGCGGAGCAGGCTCAAGGGGCCGAATGGCCGACTCCTGCTCCTATTATGTTATGTTCTCTCTATGAAAGCACTTCCATCTCTACAATGGTAGCCTCTATGTGGACGTATCAAGCTGGTGATTGCTTCTCTGTATGCGAGGAAGTCATCAGTTAATGTTGTTTGGTTTCGCACTTGGAGTCAGCTGTGCAGTTACAGTAGGGGAGAGGGGAGGGGTGGCTTGTGTCTTTGTCCCGCTGCCTCATCGTTTAATTCTCACCGGCCCGACTCCTCTCCCCGCCCTCCAGTGTCAGCCGTGGCTCAGTGGGCAGCACTCTCGCCTCTTGAGTCAGAAGGTTGTGGGTTCAAGTCCCACTCCAGGGACTTGAGCACAAAAATCTAGGCTGACACTATATTGCAGTGCTGAGGGAGTGCCGCACTGTCGGAGGATCAGTGCTGAGGGAGCGGCGCGCTGTCGGAGGGGCAATACTGAGGGAGCGCCGCACAGTCGGAGGGGCCGTCTTTCAGATGAGACATTAAACTGAGGCCCCGTCTGCCCCCTCAGGTGGATGTAAAAGATCCCATGGCACTATTTCGAAGAAGAGCAGGGGAGTTCTCCCCGGTGTCCTGGGGCCAATATTTATCCCTCAATCAACATCGCTAAAACAGATTATCTGATCATTATCACATTGCTGTGTGGGAGCTTGCTGTGCACAAACTGGCTGCCGCGTTTCCCACATTACAACAGAGACTACACTCCAATAGTACTTAATTGGCTCCGGTGATCGTGGAAGGCGCTATATAAATGCAAGTCCTTTATAAATTCTCCCCTCATGTTTTTCTTCCTCAGCATCTGTTGGAGGGCCCAGCGTTACAGAATGGTCGAACTTTGCATCACAGAATGTGCCTGTCGCTGGCTCGCTGAACGATCTCTCTGCAAAGCGCCCCGTGCCCCGCGCCCTTTCACCATATCCTTTATATAAAAAAAATAAAACATTTCTTTGAAACATTTATCCACTTCCCTTTGAGATTCTGCCTCCAGCGCGCTCTCTGGTCAGACATTCCAGGCCCCCTCAGCCCTCTGAAATTTCACAAGGAATTCTCCAAGCTTTGCCCTTTGTGTGCTGATGTATTGATACCCTCGAGTTACCGATTCACTGCCCAGCCAAAATACTTTCTCCAGTTTGCCTCATCAAAGCCATTCAGCCTTGTTTACAAATCCCTCCATGGCCCTCGCCCTTCCCTATCTCTGTAATCCCCTCCAGCCCTACAACCCCCCCCCCCCCCCCCCCCCCGAGATGTCTGCGCTCCTCTAATTTTGCCCTCTTGAGCATCCCTGATTATAATCGCTCCACCATCGGTGGCCGTGCCTTCTGCTGCCTGGGCCCCAAGCTCTGGAACTCCCTCCCTAAACCTCTCAACCTCTCTATCTTGTTACTCCTTCAAGATGCTCCTTAAAACCTACCTCTTTGACCAAGCTTTTGGTCACCTGCCCTAATTTCTCCTTATGTGGCTCGGTGTTAAATTATTTGTCTTCCAACATTCATGTGAAGGGGCTTGGGACGCTTTACTACCAGAAATGCGAGGGTATACATATCAGGAAAGGATGAACAGGCTGGGTCTCTTTTCTCTTGAGGGAAAAAAAGAAGGCTTGAGGGGTGACCTAATAGAGGTCTTTGAAACTATGAAAGGTTTTGATAGAGTAGGCACACAGAGAGAATGCTTCCACTTGTGGGGAAGAGCAGAACTAGAGGCCATCAATGCAAGATAGTCACCAAGAAATCCAATAGGGAATTCAGGAGCAACTTCTTTCCCCAGAGAATGGTGAGAATGTGGAACTCGCTGCCACAGGGAGTGGTTGAGGCGAATAGTATCGATGTATTTAAGGGGAGGCTGGACAAGCGTATGAGGGAGAAAGGAATAGAGGGTTATGCTGATAGAGTTAGATGAGGAAAGACGGGAGGAGGCTCGAGTGGGGCATAACCGCCGGCATGGACTGGTTGGGCCCAATGGCCCGATTCTGCGCTGTATATCCCAGGTAAAGCCTTTTAGATTATGTGGTTATACGCTGCTATAGGTTCAGCCGCCTCAATAGTTCCCAGCCTTCCCCTTGGTGTTGAGCATCTTTTAGGTCGCACGTGTTTCATCGCCATCTCTGCACCGTGCAGCCGTTCCCAAAGATGAGCTCGTCGGAAGGCTCCTGGTTTTCCTGAAGGCTCTTGGGAATAAAGACAGAAAGGTGATGTGAGCAGTTCTGGGCACCACAGCGTCAGAGAGATATACTGGCCTGGGAGGGAGTGCAGCGTAGGTTTAGAGAATAATTCCCCAACTCTAAGGGTTAAGTTACGAGGAGAAATTACACAAACTAGGATTGTACTCCCTGGAAATGAGAAGGTTAAGGGGCGATCTGATCGAAGATTTGAGGATATTAAGGGGAACAGATTGGGTAGAAACTATATCCGCTGGGTGGGGTTCTAGGACAAGAGGGCAGAGTCTAAAATGGAGATGAGGGGGTTGACTTATGAGGAAAGGTTGAGGAGGTTGGGCCTCTACTCATTGGAATTCAGAAGAATGAGAGGTGATCTTATCGAAGTGTATAAGGTTATGAGGGGGCTTGACAAGGTGGATGCAGAGAGGATGTTTCCACTGATGGGGGAGACTAGAACTAGAGGGCATGATCTTAGAATAAGGGGCCGCCCATTTAAAACTGAGAGATGAGGAGGAATTTCTTCTGAGGGTTGTAAATCTGTGGAATTTGCTGCCTCAGAGTTCTGGAAGCTGGGACCTCGTCCGCCTTCCATGTTTACCGCTCCGACAGTGCGGCGCTCCCTCAGCACTGCCCCTCCGACAGTGCGGCACTCCCTCAGCACTGCCCCTCCGACAGTGCGGCGCTCCCTCAGCACTGCCCCTCCGACAGTGCGGCGCTCCCTCAGTACTGTCCCTCCGACAGTGCGGCGCTCCCTCAGCACTGCCCCTCCGACAGTGCGGCGCTCCCTCAGCACTGCCCCTCCGACAGTGCGGCGCTCCCTCAGTACTGCCCCTCCGACAGTGCGGTGCTCCCTCAGAAATGCAATGTTCCTTTTCACGCCTGACTTTTTTCCTTTTATCAGCTCGAGCCCTGTCTCCCTTGTCCCTGTCTCCCTTGTCCCACTCTCCCGAGGTAATATTCCCGATTTACGCCGTCCATGCTCACAACCACCCTGTGCATCTCAACAGACCAGGCTTCCCTTTCCGGGCCAGGGCGCCCGAGACTCCGGCCTTCCCTCCGAACTCGGGTTCCCCGTGACACCGGGGACCAGCCTGGTATCTCTCTCCCACACTGTCGGGAGTGTGGGACCTGTGGTTTATGTGGGCCGTGCAGTGCCAGCCCTTTGTGCTGTAATACAAGCCCACGCACACTCTCTCTCTCACACACACATTAAAGGATGTACAGGGAAGGAATAGTTTATAGCGGAAGATAAACCACAGAACGATGACGGGACTGTGGGTTTTTCCCACATTACAACAGCGACTGCACTTCAAAAAGTAATTCGTTGGCTGTAAAGCACTTTGGGACATCCGGTGTTTGTGAAAGGTACTATGTAAATACAAGATTTCTTTCTTTCTATTAAACTGGGAGAGATTTAGCACAGTTGTGTTCAATACCTGGCTACAGCCGGGGCTCAGTGCGTATCACCCTCGCCTGAGTCAGAAGGTCGTGGGTTCAAGTCCCACTCCAGAGACTTGAGCACAAAAATCCAGGCTGACACTCCCAGTGCAGTGCTGAGGGAGCGCCGCACTGTCGGAGGGACAGTACTGAGGGAGCGCCGCACTGTCGGAGGGACAGTACTGAGGGAGCGCCGCACTGTCGGAGGACAGTGCTGAGGGAGTGCTGCACTGTCGGAGGGGCAGTGCTGAGGGAGCGCCGCACTGTCGGAGGGGCAGTACTGAGGGAGTGCCGCACTGTCGGAGGGACAGTACTGAGGGAGCGCTGCACTGTCGGAGGGGCAGTGCTGAGGGAGCGCCGCACTGTCGGAGGGGCAGTGCTGAGGGAGTGCTGCACTGTTGGAGGTGCCATCTTTCAGACGAAACCTTAAACCGAGGCCCCGTCTGCTCGCTCAGGCGGATGTAAAAGATCCCACGGCCACTATTTCGAAGAAGAGCAGGGGAGTTCTCCCCGGTGTCCTGGGCCCAATCTTTATCCATCACCTAACGTCTAAAAACAGATTATCTGGTCATTATCACATTGCTGTTTGTGGGAGCTTGCTGTGTGCAAAATGGCTGCCGCGTTTCCCACATTACAACAGTGACCACACTCCAAAAAGTACCTCATTGGCTGCAAAGCGCTTTGGGACGTCCGGTAGTCGTGAAAGGCGCTATATAAATGCAAGTCTCTTTCCTCGCCCCCATATTTCCTCTGTCTCTCTCTGCGGGGTGTGTGGGCCCTGCCAATGTTCCTAGTAAGCTGCGCTGAGGCCCATCGCTCCAGGGTTCCCCCACTGACGGCTTTTCAGTACAAAATCCGCACGTATTAATTTAGCATTGGGTGGGGGGGGGGGGGTTACCTTGGTTTCCATGTCTTTATCTCGCTGTCTTTTTATTTCTAATTTTTCATTCGACTTCTCTTTCCTCCAAATCGTTTATCTCTCTCTCCATTTTCGCCGTCTCTTTCTCTCTCTCGGTTTTTTGTTGTGCGGTGGAGGAGTTTCTGGCCGTTCGGGGTCAACGTGTGGAATTACAGCTTCAGAGGGGGTGTGTGCGATGGAATGCCATATTCCGCTGCTTCCACTTTTGCAACTCCCAACTTGCCAGCCCGGCCCGCGGTGCGGAAAACTCCGTTCTTGGCCTCTCGCGCCTCAGCAGCAGGAATGAGGAATTGTTTCTCCTCGAGTCACGGGGTTGTGCTGCAAGAACAGAGTGATTGCCCTGACCCTGCTCAGTCTTAATGTCACAGAAACAAGACAATTTATGTGCAGGAAGCTTCGGGACTTCCTCCCCCCCCCCCACAGCAACAACACCAACTTGTATCTATATAGCGCCTTTAACGTAGTGAAGCGTCCCAAGGCGTTATACATTTAAAACCGAGCCACAGAAGTAGAAATTAGCGCAGGTGACCAAAAGTTTGGTCAAAGAGGTCGGCTTTAAGGAGCGTCTTAATGGACGAAAGAGAGGTGGAGAGTATTTATCCAACTCCCTTTTGAAAGCCACGATTGAGTCTGCCTCCACCACCGTGTCTAGCAGCGCATTCCAGATCCTAACCACTCGCTGCGGAAAAAATGTTTTCTCTCATGTCGCCTTTGGCTCTTCTGCCAATCGCCTTAAATCTGTGCCCTCTGGTTCCCGACCCTTCTGCCAGTTTCTCTCGATCTACTCTCTCCAGGCCCCTCGTGATTTTGAACACCTCCATCAAGCCTCCTCTCAACCTTCTCTGCTCCAAGGAGATCAACCCAGCTTCTCCAGTCTATCCACGTAACCGAAGTCCCTCGTCCCCGGAATCATTCTCCTAAACCTTCCCTGCCGTATCTCGGCCGTTAGTTTGTGCTGCGTTACCGATGAGTGATGCCAGTTCTTTTCCCCCACCCCCCCCCCCCCCGCTCTTAAACCAATAAGAGGCGACCTATTACCATCTCAATGAGAAGGTGTACAATCCCTATTACTGGTCTAAAGGAAAAGAGGGTCTTAAGTTGATGTAATTGTGCCTTTTGGCTCGGATCGGAATGTGGTGACTTGACCACCTTCACACTGCGGGTGGTTTAGGGCGGACGTCTCTCGAGTCACACTGATCCTGCATCTGTACTGATCTTAGCTCGGCCAATTGACCACACGTGTCACTCAGTGAGGGACGGGAAATTGGGCCGGAGATCCTGCTCCTCATCAGCTTAGGGTGACCTCTTCTGGAAGTGAACAGGAATGCCAGGTGAGGCAAGTATCATACTCCACTCTCCTCCTCTCCTGCAGTCAGGCAACCTGCCTATGCTCAGAACACAAGAAATAGGAGCAGGAGTCGGCTATTCGGCCCCTCGAGCCCGCTCCGCCATTCAATGAGATCATGGCTGATCTTCGACCTCAACTCCACTTTCCCGCCTGATCCCCATATCCCTCGATTCCCCTCGAGTCCAAAAATCTAGCGATCTCAGCCTTGAATATACTCAATGACTGAGCCTCCACAGCCCTCTGGGGCAGAGAATTCCAAAGATTCACCACCCTCTGAGTGAAGAAATTCCTCCTCATCTCAGTCCTAAATGGCCGACCCCTTATCGTGAGACTGTGACCCCTGGTTCTAGATTCCCAGCCCGGGGGACACACCCTCCCTGCATCTACCCTGTCAATCCCCCTCAGAACCTTGTATGTTTCTATGAGATCACCCCTCATTCTTCTCAGCTCCAGAGAGTACAGGCTCAGTCTACGCTGCTCGTGTGATTCCCGCCCTAAGTCTCTCCACCTCCCTTTCCCCCTCCTTTCAAGATGCTCCTTAAAAAACCTAAGTCTCTGACCAAGTTTTTGGCCACCTGTCCTAATGTTTCCCCCTTGTCAATGTTTCTTTGTCTGATTACACTTTGGGACGTGCACCAAGGATAGGAGAGAGAGCGCGAGTAACCATGAGAGATTTTAATGTACATTTGTCAGCGAGCAAACCCAGAACCTTCAGCTCACTTTACCGTAGACACTGGGAGGAGCACAACAAAGATTTCATCCCTGGTGTAGTGAGGCAAGAGCATTCGTTTATACAGTCTCGCTCCTAACTTCAAGACATTTCCAAAATACTTCAAGGCTTATGAATAACTTTTGGAGTGTAGTCGCGGTTCTAATGTCGGTAAAGGTGGCGGTCAGCTTGCGCACAGCAAGCTCCCACAAACAGCAATCCGATGTAGTAACCAAGTCCCGCTCACCCATCACCCCCTGTGCTCGCTGCCCCGTGTCCTAACTCTCACCGAGTCCCGCTCACCCATCACCCCCTGTGCTCGCTGCCCCGTGTCCTAACTCGCACCGAGTCCCGCTCACCCATCGCCCCCTGTGCTCGCTGACCTACATTGGCTCCCGGTTAAGCAACGCCTTGATTTCAAAATTCCCATCCTTGTTTACAAATCCCTCCATGGCCCTCGCCCCTCCCTATCTCTGTAATCTCCTCCAGCCCCACAACCCCCGAGATATCTGCGCTCCTCTAATTCTGTTCCCTTGAGCATCCCTCATTATAATCGCTCCACCATCGGTGGCCGTGCCTTCTGTTGCCTGGGCCCCAAGCTCTGGAACTCCCTCCCTCAACCTCTCCGCCTCTCTACCTCTCTCTCCTCCTTTACGACGCTCCTTAAAACCGACCTCTGTGACCAATCTTTTGGTCACCTGACGTAATTTCCCCTTATGCGGCTCGATGTCAAATGTATCTGTTTTGTCTTAACACTGCTGTGAAGCACCTTGGGACGTTTTACTATGTTAAAGGCGCTATATAGATTCAAGTTGTTGTTGTAGAGTGGAAGAACAAAGGAGACAGAGACTTGGGCTTCGAGCTTGCTGGGAGTTTGGGGTTTTGTTCTAGTGTATCTGATATCTCTGCTTTGGCCGATGCGCAGGGCGTTAGTTGGCCCCGATGGACGACAAGGGCCAAAACCACAACATTTCAGTGTGATGGCATATCCCCCCTGAATTTGGCAAGGGCCGTGTTGAAACAGGAGTGGATTGTTCCTAGGGGAGAGAGATTCCTTGTTAGGAAATTCAATGAAGTGGGAGAGCTGCAATGCCTGTCATTCCTTCATCCAGCGACTCTGAATGTAAATAGATCATCTATAAATATATACAGTACTACAGTCTATCCCTCCCCCTTGTACACTTGATCGCCCATCAGTTTATACACTTATAAGGAATATATCTGCAAACTCTTCACTCCATTATCACCACTCGGCAAGAGTACAGTTTGAAACAATAAATAATTTCTAGATTAGAAGCTGTGCTAATTTTTTGATAGCTCATCAGCAATAAAAGTCAACTTCAAGATCATTTTTCTTCTCGATAATGTATCGGACTATTCAGATTGCGCTGACTTAACTCTGCCCTTAAGTCACATTTAAAGGACTCCAGTGATTTTGATGTGGGTAGGCGAGGTGCCCAAGGGGTCTCCCCGCTGGCCTAACCTTCCCCCCCTCCCCCAACAACAATTAAGAAAGCAAATGGTATGTTGGCCTTTATTACAGGAGTATTTGAGTATAAGGATAAACATGTCTTACTGCAATTATATAGAGCCCTGGTGAGACCACACCTGGCGAATTGTGTACAGTCTCGGTCTCCTTACCTAAGGAAGGATATACTCGCCATAGAGGGAGTGCAACGAAGGTTCACGAGACTGATTCCTGGGATGGGGGGATTGTCCTATGAGGAGAGATTGAGTAGACTAGGCCGATATTCTCTAGAGTTTAGAAGAATGAGAGGTGATCTCATTGAAACATACCAATTTCTTACAGGGCTTGACAGGGTAGATGCAGGGAGAATGTTTCCCCTAAAACCAGGGGTCACAGTCTCAGGATAAGGGGTCGGCCATTTAGGATTGAGATGAGGAGAAATTTCTTCACTCAGAGGGTGGTGAATCTTTGGAATTCTCTGCCCCAGAGGGCTGTGGAGGCTCAGTCGTTGATTATATTCAAGACAGAGATCGATAGATTTTTCGATATTAAGGGAATCGAGGGATATGGGGATAGTGCAGGAAAGTGGAGTTGAGGTCGAAGATCAGCCGTGATCTCACTGAATGGCGGAGCAGGCTTGAGGGGCCGAATGGCCGACTCCTGCTCCTAATTCTCATGTTCTTGCATCTTACCATCTGACCCACTCAATCTCAGTCCAAGCCACCTGAAGGCACAGAGATGCGCTATCTGCCAGAGATTCAACCTGGCTGCTTTTGGCCACCTGACTCCGATTGGTGCCACGACAGACCGGTGGTTCGATGTGCCGCCCGATGTGGCAGTGAGCCACCGCGGTCTCCAGCTTCACTCGAGCATTTGCAGAATGGACTATTTGGATGGTGTCTCGGCGGCTGTGGGCACGGAGGTGACCATCCTCCAGCACGAGGCCGCACCTTCAGGAGAGGCGGAGTAAGCAAGAAAGACTTGCATTTATATAGTGCCTTTTGCGACCTCCAGATGTCCCAAAGCACTTTACAGCCAATGAAGTACTTTTGGAGTGTAGTCACTGTTGTAATGTGGGAAACGCAGCAGCCAATTTGTGCACAGCAAGCTCCCACACACAGCAATGTGATAATGACCGGATAATCTGTTTGTGATATTGATTGAGGGATAAATATTGGCCCCAGGACACCGGGGAGAACTCCCCTGCTCTTCTTAAAAATAATGGCCTGGGATCTTTTCCGTCCACCTGAGAGCAGACAGGGCCTCGGTTTAACGTCTCATCTGAAAGAAGGCACCTCAGACAGTGCGGCGCTCCCTCAGCACTGCCCCTCCGACAGTGCGGCGCTCCCTCAGCACCGTCCCTCTGACAGTGCGGCGCTCCCTCAGCACTGCCCCTCCGACAGTGCGGCGCTCCCTCAGCACTGCCCCTCCGACAGTGCGGCGCTCCCTCAGCACTGCCCCTCCGACAGTGCGGCGCTCCCTCAGCACTGCCCCTCCGACAGTGCGGCGCTCCCTCAGCACTGCCCCTCCGACAGTGCGGCGCTCCCTCAGCACTGCCCCTCCGACAGTGCGGCGCTCCCTCAGCACTGCCCCTCCGACAGTGCGGCGCTCCCTCAGCACTGCCCCTCCGACAGTGCGGCGCTCTCTCAGCACTGCCCCTCCGACAGTGCGGCGCTCCCTCAGCACTGCACTGGGAATGTCGACCTAGATTTTTGTGCTCAAGCCCCTGAGTGGGACTCGAGCCCACAACCTTCTGACTCCGAGGCGCGGGTACTGCCCACTGATCGGATGGTCGGGGAGGGGACAACAGAAGCTCGGGGCCTCTCTCTTTTCCAAATCTCTCCCATCGCTGCAAATCAATGGGCAGGAACAATCACAGTATATGATCGGGAGCCAAACCAAATTGTGGACTGTTCCTTCAAAGCAAGTACATTGGTGCCAATTGATGAACTGAATATCCGGACACTGAGGGACTGGACTGCAGAGCGACTCGGGTACGTACAATATCCCCCTCTGTCTGTTTTAAAAACAAAGTAGAATTTCTACAGCGCCTCTCAACCTCGGGACGTCCCAAAGCGCTTTACAGCTGGCACTTTTGAAGTCACTATTGCAATGTAGAACACCGTGTACACTTTCATTTTAACTTTTACGGTGAAACATTAAATTGTAATATTTTACTGAGAGACCATATTAGGAATCGTTCTAAGTTGTGGCCGTCCGATTTGTTCCTTCAGTATAGCACTGAAAAGTCCAGCTAGATTAGGTTGAGCAGTTGGGCCTGTACTCATTGGAGTTTAGAGGAATGAGAGGTGATCTTATTGAAACGTGTAAGATTCTGAGGGGGCTCGACAGGGTAGATGCAGAGAGGATGTTTCCCCTCGTGGGGGAATCTAGAACTAGGGGGCATAGTTTTAGAATAAGGGGTCGCCCATTTAAGACTGAGATGAGGAGGAATTTCTTCTCTCAGAGGGTCGTGAATTTTTGGAATTCTCTGCCCCAGAGAGCTGTGGAGGCTGGGTCATTGAATATATTTACGGTGGTGATAGACAGATTTTTGAGCGATAAGGAAGTCGAGGGTTATGGGGAGCGGGCGGGGAAGTGGAGCTGAGTCCATGATCGGATCAGCCATGATCTTATTGAATGGCGGAGCAGGCTTGAGGGGCCGAATGGCCGACTCCTGCTCCTAATTCTTATGTAGGTGCCTGAGCCCTGGAGTGAAGCTTGAATGCACAACCTTCTGACTCCGACACCAAAGCACAATACCGCGGATGTGGAAATCTGAAATGAAGACAGAAAATGATGGAAATGCTCAGCGGGTCGGGCAGCATCTGTGGAGAGAGAAACCGAGTTAACGTTTCAGGTCGATGACCCTTCGTCAGAACTGGAAAAAGTTAGAGATGTAACAGGTTTTTAAGCAAGTGTGGGGGCAGGGAGAGGGGGTGGGGGGGAGGATAGAACAAAAGGGAGGGTCTGCGATAGGGTGAGAGGCAGGAGAGATGAAATGACCAACGGGATGATGGCACCAGGCAAAGGAGATGGTAATGGGACAAAAGATAAGTCTAGATAGGGTGGGAATGGAGATGGCACTGTTGCACACTCTATCTTAATCCTCTTGACCTAGCTACCCTAGAATCACAGAACGGTTACAGCACGGAAGGAGGCCATTTGGCCTGTCGAGCCTGTGCCGGCTCTCTCCAGGAGCACCTCAGCCAGTCCCACTCCCCTGCCCTTTCCCCGTAGCCCGGCCATTTTTATTCCTTCAGGTACTTATCCAATTCCCCTTTGAAAGCCACGGTTGAGTCTGCCTCCACCACCCTCTCAGGCAGCACATTCCAGATCCTAACCACTCGCTGCGTAAAGTGTTTTTCCTGACATCGCCTTTGGCCAATCGCCGTAAATCCATGTCCTCTGGTTCTCGATCCTTCCGCCAATGGCCTCTCTCCCACCTTCCAAAACCCACTCCAGTCCAAACATCTTGAGCCAGCTCACGGTTCCAGCTCCCTTCCCCTGGGGTCTGCTCTTCCTTGGGAAGAACGTTTGAACGCCTGCGCTCGGTCTGGGCGCACGTCCTCAACCGACCTCTTTACAAATCAGCGACGGACTGAACAAGGAGTGTGCGGGGTTGCTGTGGTGGCCTGGTTCACAGGGTCCGGATATTTTGTTGATCAAAATCCGTCAACTCTTAATCAGGTCTCAGTTATATACAAACCGTGTGTGTAATTCCCTCTGGGAAACGCTCCCTGTTACACACGTGATTCAGCTCACTGGGCTTGCTGTCAGGATTTATAGCGGGGAAATAAAATTCAATCAAATGATCCTGTGCGGAAACAATAGTTGTTAAAACGTATTCACTCTGGTCTCGACGCCAGAGGGCTAGAAGACAATATTTCTGTCGGGAGTTAGCAAGAGCCGGCAGCACGGTGATCCGGGAATACTCCCCAAGGGTATCATTGAAGCGTTCTAATATTGTCCAGTATGTCGCTTGTGCCATAGGGACCGGAGAGTTTGATTGCCAACGTGTGTATGGAGTTCAGATACTGCAGCCGAGATCGCCACCATCATCGACAAGTTGTGTTTCACAAAGACTTGTGTTTATATAGCGCCTTTCACGGCCACCAGACGTCCCAAAGCGCTTTACAGCCAATGAAGTACTTTTGGAGTGCAGTCATTGTTGTAATGTGGGAAACGCAGCAGCCAATCTGCGCACAGCAAGCTCCCACACACAGCAATGTGATAATGACCTGATAATCGTGTTTTTTTTTGTTACATTGATTGAGGGATAAATATTGGCCCCAGGACACCGGGGAGAACTCTCCTGCTCTTCTTCGAAATAGTGCCGTGGGATCTTTTACATCCACCTGAGAACAAACAGCCTCGGTTTAACGTCTCATTCAAAAGATGGCCCCTCCGACAGTGCGGCGCTCCCTCAGCACTGCCCCTCCGACAGTGCGGCGCTCCCTCAGCACTGCCCCTCCGACAGTGCGGCGCTCCCTCAGCACTGCACTGGGAGTGGCAGCCTCGTTTTTTGTGTTCAAGTCCCTGGAGTGGGACTTGAACCCACAACCTTCTGACCCAGAGGCGAGAGTGCTACTCACTGAGCCACTGTAATGTACCTCAGCTTTAACCAACTTATAAACCTTCCGGATCGCACCTGGGACCTTTTGGCCTGGGTGCCTCATTAGCACTCCGTGTGGTGCATTGATCGGCTAGCCAAGAGGAAACATCTTGCATGGCAACTACAAACCTCTGGCGATAACTCCCCTGCTCTTCTTCGAAATAGTGCTGTGGGATCTTTACGTCCACTTGAGAGCAGATGGGGCCTCGGTTTAATGTTTCCCCCCCGCATAAAGCAGTTGAATTTAAGTGGAGTTTCAGCTTGGATTTTTTATGTGCTCAAGTTCCTGAAGTGGGACTTGAACCCACAACCTTCTGACTCAGGCGAGAGTGCTGCCCACTGAGCCCCAGCTGACACTTTATATAGTGCCTTTAATGTAGAAAACTGATGCAAGGCCATTCAGCTACCATACCCTAACCACTGTCAACATAAATCCAGGCCGACACTCCCAGTGCAGTGCTGAGGGAGCACCGCGCTGTCGGAGAGGCAGTGCTGAGGGAGTGGCGCACTGTCGGAGAGGCAGTGCTGAGGGAGTGGCGCACTGTCGGAGAGGCAGTGCTGAGGGAGCGGCGCACTGTCGGAGAGGCAGTGCTGAGGGAGCGGCGCACTGTCGGAGGGGCAGTGCTGAGGGAGCGCCGCACTGTCGGAGGGGCAGTGCTGAGGGAGCGCCGCACTGTCGGAGGGGCAGTACTGAGGGAGCGCCGCACTGTCGGAGGGGCAGTACTGAGGGAGCGCCGCACTGTCGGAGGGGCAGTGCTGAGGGAGCGCCGCACTGTCGGTAGGGCAGTGCTGAGGGAGCGCCGCACTGTCGGAGGGGCAGTGCTGAGGGAGCGCCGCACTGTCGGAGGGGCAGTGCTGAGGGAGCGCCGCACTGTCGGAGGGGCAGTACTGAGGGAGTGCCGCACTGTCGGAGGGGCAGTTCTGAGGGAGCGCCGCACTGTCGGAGGGGCAGTGCTGAGGGAGCGCCGCACTGTCCAAGGTGCCGTCTTTCAGATAAGATGTTAAACCGAGGCCCTGTCTACTCCCTCAGGTGGATGTAAAAGATCGCATGGCACTATTTCGAAGAAGAGCAGGGGAGTTCTCCCCGGTGTCCTGGAGCCAATATTTACCCCTCAATCAACATAACATAAAAAAAACAGATTATCTGGTCATTATCACATTGCTGTGTGTGGGTGCTTGCTGTGCGCAAATTGGCTGCTGCGTTTCCCACATTACAACAGTGACTACACTCCAAAAGTACTTCATTGGCTGTAAAGCACTTTGGGACGTCCGGTGGTTGTGAAAGGCGCTATGGTGGTTAAGAAGGCATACAGAATGCTTGCCTTTCTTGGCCGAGGCATAGAATTTAAGAGCAGGGGGGGTTATGCTTAAATTATATAATACTTTGGTTAGGCCACAGCTGGAGTACAGCGTGCAGTTCTGGTTGCAGTATTATGGGAAGAACGTGATTGCACAAGAGAGGTTGCAGAGGAGATTTACTAGGATGCTGCCTGGAATGGAGAATCTTAGTTATGGGGACAGATTGGATAGGCTGGGTTTGTTCTCATTGGAACAGAGGACGTTGAGAGGAGACCTCATTGAGGTGGACAAACTATTGAGGTGCCTGGACAAAGTGGATCGTAAGGGTCTATTTCCATTGGTGGAAGGGGCTATTACGAGGGGGCATAGTTTTAAGGTTGTTGGTGGAAGGTTTAGAGGGGATTTGAAGGGGGGCTTCTTTACACAGAGGGTTGTGGGGATCTGGAACTCGCTGCCTGGAAGAGTGGTGGATGCAGAAACCCTCACCACTTTTAAGAGATGGTTGGATGGGCACTTAAAGTGCAGCAACCTGCAGGGTTACAGACCTAGAGCTGGTAATTGGGATTCGACTGAATTACCTTTTGTTGGACGGTGCAGATATAATGGTAAGTACTGCAGGGAATAGAATACGGCCAGGGTGATCTCCTGGACTAGTTTCGATCGCCTGGATGGGTCGGAGAGGAATTTTCCCAGATTTATTCTCCCTAAATTGGCCTGGGTTTTTATCTGGTTTTTGCCTCTCCCAGGAGATCACATGGCTCCGGTTGGGGTAGAGTGTAGAATGTTTCAGTATAAGGGGTGTCGGAGTTGTCTGGGGCGGACTGGTTGGGCTGGGTGCTCTTTGCCTTTCCGCCATTGTTCATTGTTCACAGGTTTATATGTAACCTTCAGGGCAGCTGACCGAGGGCCGTGCGGCTCTTTGTCGGCCGGCGTGGACACGATGGGCCAAAATTACCTCCTTCTGCGCGGTAAATTTCTATGTTTCTATATAAATGCAAGTGTTTTAGTGTCCCGTACGGTGGATGTGGGGGTAACGTGATCAGTCTTGTCTGTGATAGTCCTTACATTCGAACAGGCACCGTCTCTCCAGAATCACGCATCGTGGGACCACTTGGGCAAGTCTTGTCAACATTCGTGGAGCTGTGCTTCAGCAAGGAGATGAAGGCAAAATATCCAAGGCCGTAATATGTGCTGGGCATCGACTCTCCTGATTAATCAACTGCAGATTGCCCCTGCTTAACCAGTGCTGTAGTGTAGCGATGTTTGACGTACATACTGACATCTGTTCCCAACAAAACGATTGTCCAAGCACAACCCCAAACCTCACGTGAAAATGGAAACACATGTACTGCAGCCCATAACCGATAGTGGGGAATATATCAGCGCTGTTATCTCATCTTGGTGTTCACATGCAGTTTGTCAAACCACTCACTTTCATGTGATTAGATTACTGGCTTGTAATCTCTCCCAGGTATTCATTATATAACGTAGGCTGTATTTTTTGGGGGGGAAAAAAAGCATATGGGAATCGTTGGCTTTATTAATCAAGGCAGAGAGTACAAAAGCCAGGAGTTTATGCTCAATTTGTATAAAGCACGCGTTAGGCCTCGGCTGGAGTATTGTGTCCAAATCTGGGTACGGCACTTTAGGAAGGATGTCAAGGCCTTGAAGAGGGTGCAGAGGAGGCTTACTGGAATGGTCCCAGGGATGAGAAGCTTCAGTTATATGGAGAAGCTGGGGGTTGCTCTCCTTGGGGCAGTGAAGGGTATGTGGAGAGTTGGTGGAGGTGTTCGCAATCATGAAGCATTTTGATGAGAATAAATAAGGAGAAACGGTTTCCAGTGGCAGGAGATGCAAGGTGATTGCCAATGAAGTGCGTTTGGAGTGGAGTCACTGTTGTAATGTGGGAAACGTTTTGTGCACAGCAAGCTCCCACACACAGCACTGTGATAATGACCAGATAATCTGTTTTAGTGATGTTGATTGAGGGATAAATATTGGCCCAGGACACCGAGGATAACTCCCCTGCTCTTCTTCGAAATAGTGGCCGTGGGATCTTTTACATCCACCTGAGGGAGCAGACAGGGCCTCGGTTTAACATCTCATCCGAAAGACGGCACCTCAGACAGTGCCGCACTCCCTCAGCACTGCCCCTCCGACAGTGCGGCGCTCCCTCAGCACTGCCCCTCCGACAGTGCGTCGCTCCCTCAGCATTGCCCCTCCGACAGTGCGCCTCTCCCTCAGCACTGCCCCTCCGACAGTGCGCCGCTCCCTCAGCACTGCCCCTCCGACAGTGCGGCGCTCCCCCAGCACTGTCCCTCCGACAGTGCGCCTCTCCCTCAGCACTGCCCCTCCGACAGTGCGGCGCTCCCTCAGCACTGCCCCTCCGACAGTGCGCTGCTCCCTCAGCACTGCCCCTCCGACAGTGCGGCACTCCCTCAGCACTGCACTAGGAGAGTCGGCCTGGATTTTTGAGTTCGAGTCTCTGGAGGGTGATCAGGTTGAAGGCATTCTGTACTATTTAGAGAGCCCCTTGCAGCATCTTTAGACATCGCACGGCGCTAATAAAATGCCGATGTCTTCTTGGAAATGCTTCTCCCTGCCAGGGTTATGACTGGAAATCTGACTTTTGGCAAACGGATAAAGTAGAGTTCCAGTTATTGGCAAGGCAAACTGCTGTAACATTGCGAGAAATCCTCTAATAGTGTGGAAAGCTGCTAATGTTTATACATGCCTACGGGTGGCTGCAGCTTCAAGTTACAACAACAACCTGCACTTGTATGGCAGCCTCAACACAGCAAAGCCTGCGGGCGGGGCGAGGGAGTGATGGACGCCGAGAGGTTAGAGCATTTTGCGATGGTGCTCAAAGGCTTTGGTTAATGAAGCGGGTTTTGAGGAAGTTTTTGAACGAAGGGAGGGGGATGAGGCAGAGTGGTTTAGGGAGGGAGGGAGTTCTAGAATTCAGGACAGCCCAGAGTGGACTGGGGGGGGGGGGGGGGATGTGGGCGTCGCTGGCCAGCCCGGCATTTATTGCCCATCCCTAATTGCCCCTTGAGAAGGTGGTGGTGAGCCGCCTTCTTGAACCGCTGCAGTCCGTGTGGTGAAGGTACTCCCACAGTGCTGTTAGGGAGGGAGGTCCAGGATTGTGACCCAGCGACGATGAAGGAACGGCCGATATATTCCCAAGTCGGGATGGTGCGTGACTGGGAGGGGAACGTGGAGGTGGTGGTGTTCCAATGCGCCTGCTGCCCTTGTCCTTCTAGGGGGTAGAGGTCGCGGGTTTGGGAGGTGCTGCCGAAGAAGCCTTGGCAAGTTGCTGCAGTGCATCTTGTAGATGGTGCACACTGCAGCCACGGTGCGCCGGTGGTGGAGGGAGTGAATGTTGAAGGTGGTGGGGAGCGTGGCCCATCGAGCGGGCTGCTTTGTCCTGGATGGTGTCGAGCTTCTCGAGTGTTGTTGGAGCTGCACTCATCCAGGCAAGTGGAGAGTATTCCATCACACTCCTGACTTGTGCCTTGTAGATGGTGGGAAGGCTTTGGAGAGTCAGGAGGTGAGACACTCGCCGCAGAATACCCAGCCTCTGACCCGCTCTTGTTGCCACAGTATTTATGTGGCTGGTCCAGTTAAGTTTCTGCTCAATGGTGACCCCAGGATGTTGGGGCGATGGTAATGCCATTGAATGTCAAGGGGCGGTGATTAAACGCTGCTTGTTAGAGTTAACCATTGCCTGACATTTGTGTGGCAAGTGAGGAACCGCCGCACTGTCGGAGGGGCAGTGCTGAGGGAGTGCCGCACTGTCGGAGGGGCAGTGCTGAGGGAGCGCCGCACTGTCGGAGGGGCAGTGCTGAGGGAGCGCCGCACTGTCGGAGGGGCAGTGCTGAGGGAGTGCCGCACTGTCGGAGGGGCAGTGCTGAGGGAGCGCCGCACTGTCGGAGGGGCAGTGCTGAGGGAGCGCCGCACTGTCGGAGGGTCGGTGCTGAGGGAGCGCCGCACTGTCGGAGAGGCGGTGCTGAGGGAGCGCCGCACTGTCGGAGGGGCGGTGCTGAGGGAGCGCCGCACTGTCGGAGGGGCAGTGCTGAGGGAGCGCCGCCCTGTCGGAGGGGCAGTGCTGAGGGAGCGCCGCACTGTCGGAGGGGCGGTGCTGAGGGAGCGCCGCACTGTCGGAGAGGCGGTGCTGAGGGAGCGCCGCACTGTCGGAGAGGCGGTGCTGAGGGAGCGCCGCACTGTCGGAGGGGCAGTGCTGAGGGAGCGCCGCACTGTCGGAGGTGCCGTCTTTCGGATGAGATGTTAAACAAAGACCCATCTGCCCCCTCAGGTGGATGTAAAAGATCCCACGGCACTATTTCGAAGAAACGCAGGGGAGTTCTCCCCGGTGTGCTGGGGCCAATATTTATCCCTCAATCAACATAACAAAAAAAACAGATTATCCGGTCATTATCACATTGCTGTGTGTGGGAGCTTGCTGTGCGCAAATTGGCTGCCGTGTTTCCCACATTACAACAGTGACTACACTCCAAAAGTACTTCATTGGCTGTAAAGTGCTTTGAGATCGTCCGGTGGTCGTGAAAGGCGCTATATAAATGCAAGTCTTTCTTTCTGCATGTGGGCATGGACTGCTCCATTATCGGTACAGGAGGTTAAAGTTGAAAGAGCTGGGGATGGGGGCTAGGTCCTGGGTTGGTGGAGGTTGCGGAGAACAGGTGGGGCTGGGCCATTGAGCGATACGTCCCCATCACGTTATACGTGGTCTTGTCCAGGAAGTTGCGGGGAACCTGACTTGACCACATGATGCGCTGTGCGAAGCTGCAAGGCCCTGCCAGCCTCGTCAAACGAAATGTTAAAAGAGTTACAGGGGCCATCTGGCTTTGATTTTATTTCGCCAGCCTTAACGCCATCCAGCAAAGAGGTCTCGCTTGAAGATCCCTTTGAAACTGTCGCGAAGAAAGGATTGTAAATGGTCACGTTGCCATTTTTTCCACTGCCGGCTTTTTGATCTAAAATTGGCTCCTTTTTTGCCCATTAGCGATACCACATAAAGCACCCGTTAACCATGTAGGGGAACTGACCCCCTGAAAATATCGGCACCCTGCTGGAGACCCCAGGTCCCTGCTTCTGAGCGACCACGGGGTCAGTCCACGTCACTGGGTGTTCTCCCGTCTGCCTTGACGATGAAATATGGCATCAGAAGTAAGGTGCTGATGGGTTGAGATGTATAACTCTGATGATGGAGCAGTCCGGGACTTCCTGATGGGCTGCTGAAGTTGATGGGCGCCTGTGTGAAAGCCCATTCCATTCTGTCTGAATGTTGTATAATGGGAGTTTGTCGTTTTCAGCCAGAACCTCCCAAGGACTGCCCACATCATTTTCAGTCCGTCAAACGTTAACTGTTCAGGTAATAAACCGGGGCCATGGGAGTGCAGTGGTTGTACATTACTGCAGTGACTACAGTGCTCAGGAGGGCAGAGTTAGAGGAGCGCAGACATCTCGGGGAGGGGTGGGTTGTGGGGCTGGAGGAGGTTACAGAAATAGGGAGGGGCGAGGGCCATGGGGGGATTTGAAAACCAGGATGAGAATTTTGAAATCGAGGCATTGCTTAACCGGGAGCAAATGTAGGTCGGCGAGCACAGGGGGTGAGCGGGACTCGGTGCGAGTTAGGACACGGGGCAGCGAGCACAGGGGGTGATGGGTGAGCGAGACTTGGTGCGAGTTAGGACACGGGGCAGCGAGCACAGGGGATGATGGGTGAGCGGGACTCGGTGCGAGTTAGGACACGGGGCAGCGAGCACAGGGGGTGATGGGTGAGCGGGACTCGGTGCAAGTTAGGACACGGGGCAGCGAGCACAGGGGGTGATGGGTGAGCGGGACTCGGTGTAAGTTTGCACACGGGGCAGCGAGCACAGGGGGCGATGGGTGAGCAGGACTCGGTGCAAGTTAGGACAGGGGGTGATTGGTGAGCAGGACTCAGTGCAAGTTAGGACACGGGGCAGCGAGCACAGGGGGCGATGGGTGAGCGGGACTTGGTGCGAGTTAGGACACGGGGCAGCCGAGTTTTGGATCACCTCTAGTTCATGTAGGATAGAATGTGGGAGGCCGGCCAGGAGTGCGTTGGAGTAATCAAGTCTAGAGGTAACGAAGGCAATGATGAGGGCTTCAGCAGCAGATGAGCTGAGGCAAGGGTGGAGACGGGCGATGTAGGAACAGGAGGAGGCAATTCAGCCCCTTGAGCCTGCTCTACCCTTCAAATGAGATCATGTCTGATCTACACCTCAACTCCATTTACCCACCTTGATGGCTGCCTTGATGCCCTTCAGTGTATTCAAGACAGAGGTGGATCACTTTTTGGGAATTAAGGGCAGGAAGGTGGAGTTGAGGTCGAAGATCAGCCGAATGGCCGACTCCTGCTGCTAATTCTTATGTTCTTACCTGATACAGAAGAATCTGACCAATCCTCAGTCTTGAGAACTCTCTCAGTGTGCACAGCCTTTGCGGGCGGAGTAAGTTCCAGATTCCCACTGCCCTTTGTGTGGGCAACCCACTGTGCGAGTTTTGGTCGCGAACAGCCCAACTCTCGGCCTTTGGGGTTGGGTGATGGGAACTATCTCCACTCTGACCTATCCCTCACGCCCTTCCCAAAGGCCTTTCCTCGCGCTGACAGCGCGTTGATTTGCGAATGTTGCTTTAATCTTTCGGTGTGCCATCTGATGTGACCCCCTCATCACCGCAGGGTGCAGTAAGTGATGGGGAGCGGGAACTTGTCTCGTTATTGCCCCCTCCCCCCGGTGAGTCCATTAGTGGGTGTCTGAATCCCCCAGAGCTTCTGCCTGGTAATGTACTCAGTAACTCTGGCTAAATTGCTTTGTTGACCGCAATTGTTAAGTGTTAAATTAACACAGATGATTTATCGGTGAGCGCTCTGTTGTGCATATGATAAATGGATCCTTTTATTTTGTTAGTCGTTTATAGCTGATTACCGTTGCGAGGGGAGAAATGTAGTTGAAGACGATTAAATTAATTAGTGGGACTTGAATTCCTGGATGTAGAAACAAATTGGCGGTGTTTGAGAACAGAAGGCTGAGCTTCCCTTCGTACTTTAACCCGCTGTAATCGAACGCTATGGAGACTGAGGGCCAGATTTACTCTAGCCTGCCCTGCGCTGCACCAGCGGCAAAATGGGATGGTGCAATGTCCCTGTTCTCTGGTGATGATGTCCACAATCTCTGTGTATTGGCACTACCAGGACCGCAATTGCCCACCGCACGAAATGGGGGGACACATCGAAACCGGGCCGCCCCCAGTGTACGGGACGACCCAACCATTGAAATTCAGGACTTTGGGGGGTGGGGGGGGGTTAGATCGGGGCGGAAGCAACTGACGCTGCAAGGCATCAGCGCCGTGCCATAACAGGCTCGAGGGGCTGAATGGCCTCCTCCTGTTCCTGTGTAACAGGCTCGAGGGGCTGAATGGCCTCCTCCTGTTCCTGTGTAACAGGCTCGAGGGGCTGAATGGGCTCCTCCTGTTCCTGTGTAACAGGCTCGAGGGTCTGAATGGCCTCCTCCTGTTCCTGTGTAACAGGCTCGAGGGTCTGAATGGGCCTCCTCCTGTTCCTAATGTAACAGGCTCGAGGGGCTGAATGGGCCTCCACCTGTTCTTGTGTAACAGGCTCGAGGGGCTGAATGGTCTCCTCCTGTTCCTGTGTAACAGGCTCGAGGGGCTGAATGGCCTCCTCCTGTTCCTAATGTAACAGGCTCGAGGGGCTGAATGGGCCTCCACCTGTTCCCGTGTAACAGGCTCGAGGGGCTGAATAGCCTCCTGTTCCCGTGTAACAGGCTCGAGGGGCTGAATAGCCTCCTGTTCCTATATATTCCCACTGAAGCAGATATTTGTGGAACAGTACCTTCTGTAAGCAGTCGGTTCATTCAGGGTTATAATGGGAGCCGGGGGGAGGGGGGAGGAGAAGGGAATTATTTGTGAGAAAATAATTGCTTTTTTGGTGCAGAAATTGTGCCTCCAAGGCACTGGCCAGAAGCACAGACTAGTTCAGTTCTTTGTGCTTATACTCAAACTTTGTAATGCAAGTGGTATGTTTTAATTAAAAGTCAGCTTGTAGGGCAGTGCAGGTGTGTGGGACAAGGTACATTGTGTACCTGAGCGTTGGACTCTGTTTTCTCGCTCCCTGCAATTATGTTTTCACTTAACTAAATTACATACTGAAGAACTGTACGTACTGTATAAAACGCACTGCAGGACAAACCTATTTTCAACTTAAGTGCTGCTTTGGATTGACATAATAGGACATCTTCGAACTGCTTAAAGGGAAAAGAGAGCCCTTTTTTTTATTTCCCAAAACTTTTCTTTTGAAGGTTTCCAGCTGTGTCTCTGTTGCCGGGTCTGTTGGGCTCTGAAGGGTTTGCTGTTTGTGCAGCCAGCAGAAACAACAACAGTTTGCATTTATATAGTGCCTTAGCGTAGTGAAACCTCCCAAGGCGCCTCACAGGAGCGTAATTGGACAAAACTTGACACCGAGCCACACGAGGAGAAGTTAGGGCGGAGAGGTAGTTTTTAAGCAGCGCCGTAAAGGAGAGAGGCACGGAGAGGTTTAGGGAGGGAGTTCCAGAGCTTGGGGCCCAGGCAACAGAAGGCACGGCCACCGATGGTGGAGCGATTATAATCAGGGATGCTCAGGGGCAGAATTAGAGGAGCGCAGAGATCTCGGGGGTTTGTGAGACTGGAGGTGATTATAGAGATAGGGAGGGGCGAGGGCCATGGAGGGAATTGTAAACAAGGATGAGAATTTTGAAATCGAGGCGTTGCTTAACCGGGAGCCAATGTAGGTCAGCGAGCACAGGGAGTGATGGGTGAGCGGGACTGGGTGTGATTCGGGACATGGGGCACAGGGAGTGATGGGTGAGCGGGACTGGGTGTGAGTCGGGACATGGGGCACGGGGTGATGGGTGAGCGGGACTGGGTGCGAGTCGGGACATGGGGCACGGGGTGATGGGTGAGCGGGACTGGGTGCGAGTCGGGACACGGGGCACGGGGTGATGGGTGAGCGGGACTGGGTGCGAGTCGGGACACGGGGCAGCCCAGTTTTGGATGAGCGGAAGTTTAGAGAGGGTGCAAGGTATGCGGCCGGCTGGGAGAGTCGAGTATGCAAGGACAAAAATCACTGCAGGAAACCCGACGGTTGCAGTGACTCCGGCAAGTTCACTCGGGTGTTGCCCGCATGTAGTGCTAGGGGCACTGACCGCGCTCAACCAGACCAACATCCCCAGCATTGAAGCACTGACCACACCGGGGCAGGGCCACACTGTCCGCATGCCAGACGCGAGACTCCCAAAGCAAGCGCTCCACTCGGGACTCCTTCACGGCAAACGAACCAAAGATGGGCAGAGGAAACGTTACAGGGACACCCTCAAAGCTTCCCTGATAAAGTGCAACATCGCCACCGACACCTGGGAGTCCCTGGCCAAAGACCGCCCTAAGTGGAGGAAGTGCATCCGGGAGGGCGCTGAGCACCTCGAGTCTCATCGCCGAGAGCATGCAGAAACCAAGCGCAGGCAGCGGAAGGAGCGTGCGGCAAACCTGTCCCACCCTCCCCTTCCCTCAACGACTATCTGTCCCACCTGTGACAGGGACTGTGGTTCTCATATTGGACTGTTCAGCCACCTGAGAACTCATGTTAAGAGTGGAAGCAAGTCTTCCTCGATTCTGAGGGACTGCCTATGATAATGATGAGTGCTAGGGGATTGCAGAAAGTGGTGGTTGAATCGATTGCCCCCACTGGACATGTGTCACCACCTTTCAGCTGGGTCTTGCACGACAAGAACACATCTGACTGCAGCACACCGCTCCCATGTACACTGACGTCTGTAGTTGCGTACGGTCTCATCGTCATCTTTTATGCAGTGTAGGTGGGGCTTAACCGTAAAATCATGACCTTGAGCATCCCTGATTATGATCGCTCCACCATCGGTGGCCGTGCCTTCTGTTGCCTGGGCCCCAAGCTCCGGAACTCCCTCCCTAAACCTCTCCGCCTCTCTACCTCAACGCACCTTAAAACCCACCTCTTTGACCAAGCTTTTGGCTGTCTGTCCAAATGTCTCCTTGCGTGGCTCCGTGTCCAATTTCGCTAACGCTCCTGTGAACTGCCCTGGGACATTAAAGGCGCTATATAAATGCAAGTTTCAGGTACAGTAGCACAGTGGTGATGTAACTGGACCAGCAATCCAGAGGCCTGATGTTCCGGAGACCCGTGTTCAAATCCCATCACGGCAGCTGGGGAATAAATGTTGGCTTTGCCAGCGACACCCTGGACTAAAGATACGCAAAACTGCCGGATTGTCGTAAAAACCCAACTGGTTCGCTGATGACCCTTTAGGGAAGGAAATCTGCTGCCCTTACCCGGTCTGGCCGATATGTGACTCCAGACCCACAGCAATGTGGTTGACTCTTAACTGCCCCTCTGGAATGGCCCAGTGAGACACTCCGTTGTACCAAACCGCTCCACCAAAGTCATGCTGTGGGAGCACCTTCACCACACGGACTGCAGCGGTTCAAGAAGGCGGCTCACCACCACCTTCTCAAGGGGCAATTAGAGATGGGCAATAAATGCCGGCCTTGCCAGCGATGCCCACATCCTGTGAAGGAATAAATTTTGTTAAAAATAGTTATTTATAAGAACATGAACAGGAACAGGAGTAGGCCATATGGCCCCTCGAGCCTGCTCCGCCATTTAATACGATCGTGGCTGATCCGATCATGGACTCAGCTCCACTTCCCTGCCCGCTCTCCATAACCCCTTATTTCCTTCCTTGTCGGTTAAGAAACTGTCTGTCTTAAATTTATTCCCTTGTACACCTGGATTTAAGTAATCAGGTTGAATACAGAAGACAGAGTCAACAAGGGTACCATGATCGGGCAACTGTGTCATGCGAGATTTCTGTTAATGATCCTGTATATGTGTTGAATTCCACAGCTCTCTGAGGCAGCGAATTCCACAGATTTACAACCCTCTGAAGAAATTTCTCCTCATTTCAGTTTTAAATGGGTGGCCCCTTATTCTAAGACCATGCCCCCTAGTTCTAGTCTCCCCCATCAGTGGAAACATCCTCTCTGCATCCACCTTGTCAAGCCCCCTCATAATCTTATACGTTTCGATAAGATCACCTCTCATTCTTCTGAATTCCAACCTGCTCAACCTTTCCTCATAAGTCAACCCCCTCATCCCCGGAATCAACCGAGTGAACCTTCTCTGAACTGCCTCCAAAGCAAGTATATATGCAGGAATATAAAAATGCAATCGTCTCATGTTTGTGTCTTTGTGTTTTGTTTTACAGTCTGCCCAAAAGCTTGCGGGAAGCAGGCTTGCAATGACAAGGAGGAGTGTTGCCACGACGAGTGCCTCGGAGGCTGTACTGCGCTGAACGATAACCGGGCCTGCGTGGCGTGTCGGAACTACTACCTCGAGGGCCAGTGCCTGTCCAAGTGCCCGCCGGGCACCTACAAGTACGACAGCTGGCGCTGCGTGACCAAGGAATTCTGTTCCAAGATCCCTGGCGAGAATCCCAAGGACCAGTTTGCGCTCCATCAGGGGGAGTGTATTCCCAACTGCCCGTCGGGATATACCCGCAACGGCAGCAGGTTGGTGCAGCGCCTGCGGTGTCTCGTGCCGCGCGGGAAACAGCAGACGCTCGGCGGGTCGGGCAGCATCTGTGGAGAGAAAGAGAGAGAGAAACATAAGAACTAGGAGCAGGAGTAGGCCATACAGCCCCTCGAGCCTGCTCCGCCATTTAATAAGATCATGGCTGATCCGATCATGGACTCAGCTCCACTTCCCTGCCCGACCCCTTATCGGTTAAGAAACTGTCTATTTCTGTCTTAAATTTATTCAATGTCCCAGTTTCCACAGCTCTCCGAGGCAGCGGATTTCACAGATTTACAACCCTCAGGGAAGAAATTTCTCCTCATCTCAGTTTTAAATGGGCGGCCCCTTATTCTAAGATCATGCCCCCTAGTTCCCGTCTCCCCCATCAGTGGAAACATCCTCTCTGCATCCACCTTGTCAAGCGAGAGTGAACGTTTCAGGTCGAATCTTCATCAGAACTGGAAAAAGTTTAGCGACGTAACCAGTTTTTAAGCAAGTGTCGGGGTTTGAGGGGAAATGTCTTCACCCAGAGGGTGGTGGGGGTCTGGAACTCACTGCCTGAAAGGGTGGTAGAGGCAGAAACCCTCACCGCATTTAAAATTACCTGGATGTGTACTTGAAGTGCCGTAACCCACAGGGCTACGGACCGAGAGCTGGAAAGTGGGATTAGGCTGGGTAGCTCTTGGTCGGCCAGCACGGACACGATGGGCCGAATGTAAATGTCGGCAGAGAAACTGAGTTAACGTTTCAGGTCGGTGACCCTTCATCCGGATTGGAAAAAGGTTAGAGAAGTAACAGGTTTTTAAGCAAGTGTAGGGGCAGGGAAAGGTTGGGGAGGGGAGGATAGAACAAAAGGGAAGGTCTGTGATTGGGTGGAAGGCAGGAGAGATTAGAGAGACTACGGGGATGATGATGTGAGGCGAAAGGAGATGGTAACGATACAAGTTAAGAACAGGCGATGGCAATGGGGTAAGTTAAAGAACAGGAGATGGTAATGGGACAAGTTAAGGAACAGGAAATGGTATTGGGACAAGTTAAGGAACAGGAGGTGGTAATGGGACAAGTTAAGGAACAGGAAATGGTAATGGGACAAGTTAAGGAACAGGAGGTGGTAATGGGACAAGTTAAGGAACAGGAGATGGTAATGGGACAAGTTAAGGAACAGGAGGTGGTAATGGGACAAGTTAAGGAACAGGAGGTGGTAATGGGACAAGTTAAGGAACAGGAGGTGGTAATGGGACAAGTTAAGGAACAGGAGGTGGTAATGGGGCAACTTAAGGAACAGGAGGTGGTAATGGGACAAGTTAAGGAACAGGAGATGGTAATGGGACAAGTTAAGGAACAGGCAATGGTAATGGGACAAAATATGTGATTGAAATGGCAGAATCCTAAAGCTGCCAGGTCAGGAAAAACAAATAGGGGCAGAGGTTAATGCCCGACATTGTTGAACTCGATGTTGAGTCTCTGCTGCCTCTCACCCGATCACAGACCTTCTCGTTTGTTATATCCTCCCCTGTCCCCTTTCCCTGCCCCGACACTTGCTCAAAAACCTGTTCCATCTGGAACTATTCTAGTTGTGACGAAGGGTCATCGACCTGAAAGGTTAACTCTGTTTCTCTCTCCCTCCACAGATGCTGCCTGACCCGCTGAGTATTTCCAGCACTATGTCTTAATTTCAGATTTCCAGCATCCGCAGTACTTTGCTTTTTGTATGAGTTTGTGCTGTTAGAATGTAAGAATTTGCTGAAGTTTTAAAATTAATCACCTCCCCTTTTGGCTTGTGCCTTGGGCCAAAAGTGCGTTGCATTTATCGAACGATTCCTCTGGCTGTCAACTGGTGATGAAGATAGAAAGAACTTCTGTTTATACGGCACCTCCCAAAGCACTTCACATTCACAGTCAATATATTAATAGCCATTAGTTATGTAGGTGAACGTAGCAGGTATTTTGTGCACAGAAAGAGCACTCCCGCAGCAGAATGAAGGGCCATTTAATCTGTTTTGGCCGCACTGACTGAGGGATGAATTGTTGGCTCAGACACGAGGAGAACGCTCCACTCTCCTTCGAAAATAAAAGCGACAATGGAATTTTTTTTTAAACATCCACCCGAGAAGGTACACGGCGCCGTGGTTTGACTCGTCTGAAAGACGGCACCTCCAGCACTGCGGCACTCCCTCGGTAGTGCACTGGGGCGTCGGCCTAGCTTAACGTGCTGAGTCCTGGAGTGTGCCTCGAACCCACAACCTTTCGACTCCGAGGTGGGCCTGCTACTCACTGAGCCACAGCTGACACCTGTTGGGGTCAGCAGTCTCATAGGGACCAAATACACGGGATATACGGCACAGACACAGGCCATCCGGCCCAACCAGTCCATGCTCCACTCGAGCCTCCTCCCGTCTTTCCTCATCTAACTCTATCAGCATAACCCTCTATTCCCTTCTCCCCCATATGTTTGTCCAGCCTCCCCTTAAATACATCGATACTATTCGCCTCAACCCCTCCCTGTGGCAGCGAGTTCCACATTCTCACCGCTCTCTGGGTAAAGAAGTTTCTCCTGAATTCCCCATTGGATTTCTTGGTGACTATCTTATATTGATGGCCTCTAGTTCTGCTCTTCCCCACGAGTGGAAACACTCTCTCTGTATCCACTCGATCAAAACCTTTCATCATTTTAAAGACCTCTGTTAGGTCATCTCTCAGCCTTTTTTTTTTTAAAGAGAAAAGAGACCCAGCCTGTTCATTCTTTCCTGATGTGTATACCCTCGCATTTCTGGTATCATCCTTGTAAATCTCTGCACCTTTTCCAGTGCCTCTATATCCTGTTTATAATACGGTGACCAGAACTGTACGCAGTGCTCTGTGGGGTCTAACCAAGGTTCGATCATAAGAAATAGGAGCAGGAGTCGGCCATTCGGCCCCTCGAGCCTGCTCCGCCATTGAGTGAGGTCATGGCCGATCAAGGTTTAGTATAACTCTATCACCCACACTTCCTGATGCGTGAAAGACGAGAGGAAATTTGGCTCTTATATTTATGAAGCATGAGCATGCCTCTCTCAGTACGGATTTAGTGGGTTTTTGGAGGGGGCCGGGTGGGGTGGAGGGAGAGAATGAAAGTGACAACTTCTGCTGTGAAGGCTACATATAGAGCAATAGTCGCGTTGGGACATGTGCACAAATGGTGTTCTTTCATGTGACATCCCGTATCTCGCTCCAGTGCAATGGTTTGCTCCAGCAGAGAGCTGATTTTGGCTGTATAAATAGTCATCTTATATATAGAGTCATTACGGCATAGGAGGAGGCCATTCGGCCCATCGAGCCCGTGCCGGCTCTCTGTAGGACAATCCAGTTCGTCCCACTCCCCCGCTCTATTCCCGTAACTCTGCAAATTTAAATTTGTGATGTATTTGTTTAAGAATTCACAGCAGCACATTGCTATTAAGAACTAGTTGTTAAATCTTTTGCTAATAAACCAATCACACTACACATTACCGGTTCATCCACCAGGCTCACAACCACCTGCCCCATCGTGGATCCCCCGAACCCAACTGGCTGGGGTTTTATTGAGTCTTGCCCTTTGTAGATATTGTCTGCACGCCTATGAAAAAGACTTGCATTTATATAGTGCCTTTCACAACCACCAGACGTCCCAAAGCTCTTTACAGCCAATGAAGTACTTTTGGAAGTATAGTCACTGTTGTAATGTGTGAAACGCGGCAGCCGATTTGCGCACAGCAAGCTCCCACACACAGCAATGTGATAATGACCAGATAATCTGTTTTTTTTGTTATGTTGATTGAGGGATAAATATTGGCCCCAGGACACCGGTGGTAACTCCCCTGCTCCTCTTCAAAATAGTGCCGTGGGATCTTTTGCATTCACCCGAGAGAGCCGACGGGGCCTCGGTTTAACATCTCATCTGAAAGACGGCACCTCCGACAGTGCGGCGCTCCCTCAGTGCTGCCCCTCCGACAGTGCGGCGCTCCCTCAGTGCTGCCCCTCCGACAGTGCGGCGCTCCCTCAGTACTGCGCGCTCCCTCAGCACTGCCCCTCCGACAGTGCGGCGCTCTCTCAGTGCTGCCCCTCCCTCAGTGCGGCGTTCCCTCAGTACTGCCCCTCCGACAGTGCGGCGCTCATTCAGCGCTGCCCCTCCGACAGTGCGGCGCTCCCTCAGCGCTGCCCCTCCGACAGTGCGGCGCTCCCTCAGCGCTGCCCCTCCGACAGTGCGGCGCTCCCTCAGCGCTGCCCCTCCGACAGTGCGGCGCTCCCTCAGCGCTGCCCCTCCGACAGTGCGGCGCTCCCTCAGCGCTGCCCCTCCGACAGTGCGGCGCTCCCTCAGCGCTGCCACTCCGACAGTGCGGCGCTCCCTCAGCGCTGCCCCTCCGACAGTGCGGCGCTCCCTCAGCACTGCACTGGGAGTGTCGGTCTAGATTTATGAGCCCTTCACGACCACTGCCTGTCCCAGATGGCTTTACAGTACTTTTTGAAGTGCAGTTGACTGTTGCAATGCAGGAAGCAGGAGGAGGCCAGTCAGCCCCTCGATCGAATCAATTGTCCACGGTCTGATTGACTGTTGGGGGTCGGGCTCGAGGGGCTGGATGGCCTCCTGCTGTACCTTTGGTCACGGTGACCCACTTGCCTGGGCTGGACGTTCAGCCGTCAGCGGCGGAAGTTGGTCTGTCTGCATCGTACCCGCTCTCCAGGACAGCGATGATCACACGGTTGCAATACAAAGCACTTGCTGTCACTTGGTTTTCGCTAGCTCGCTTTTCGGTGAGCAGTTGGTAATTGTGTGTTGGCTGGGAATTCAATTCAAACAAGTTTAGTTCATTCAACCCGACATTAACACTGTACTGGGTGAAGTATTCTAAACTTGATTTTAACCTTGAGGCAGAAAGAGTTTTTATTGACGGTGGAAGTGTTTATGTTCCTGTGCTTGGTCTATGTATAGACTGTCACAGCCCTGCACCCTCTCCCTCATCTCCCTGGGGGAGAGGCGCAACCTGTGAGATTCCAATTTCTTTAAACAATAACTACTCACCTCAGTTTAGTGAAAAACTAGTCACCATTTTTACGTTCCATATTTACGAAGGAATATACTTGCTTTGGAGGCAGTTCAGAGAAGGTTCACTCGGTTGATTCCGGTGATGAGGGGGTTGACTTATGAGGAAAGGTTGAGGAGGTTGGGCCTCTACTCATTGGAGTTTAGAAGAATGAGAGCTGATCTTATTGAAACGTATAAGATTATGAGGGGGCTTGACAAGGTGGATGCAGAGAGGATGTTTCCACCGATGGGGGAGACTAGAACTAGGGGGCATGATCTTAGAATAAGGGGCCGCCCATTTAAAACTGAGATGAGGAGGAATTTCTTCTCTCAGAGGGTTGTAAATCTGCGGAATTCGCTGCCTCAGAGAGCTGTGGAAGCCGGGACATTGAATAAATTTATTTAAACGATAAGGGGTAATGGGGAGCGGGCGGGGAAGTGGAGCTGAGTCCATGATCGTATCAGCCATGATCGTATTAAATGGCGGAGCAGGCTCGAGGGGCCGTATGGCCGACTCCTCCTATTTCTTTTTATGTTCAAGGGAACATCACTTCACACTGTGTCGGCATCACTCGGTCCCGGTGTCAGCGTTTACAGTTAAAGCAAGAATATCCATCACCAATTCACCACCGTGCAATTATAACCATCCCTGTTACACCTTGGCTTTCCTGGCCCTTTTCCGTTCTCCTCTGCTCTGTTATCTCAGCCCCTCTGGCCCCCCTTCCTCTCTCCCTCCCCCCTCTCCCTCCCCCTCCCCCCTCTCCCTCTCCCTCCCCCTTTCCCTCTCTTCCCCCCCTCTCCCTCCCGCCCCCATCTCCCCTTTATTTCTGTCCGTTGACTCGTGGCTCGGTGCTCCACCGCCATCGGCTGCCCCTGTAGCACGCTGTCCATTTGTCCATTGTATTGGTGTGTACCTGGACATTCTCAGCCCCTGCGGGGAACCACCACAACCTGGTCCCACCCCCAGCGCCCTGTCCCAGGACGGCGATCGGCGATGGGATCAGCAGCACGGGGATCGAGGCACCCACTTTATTCCCCTCCGGGTTCCCGGGTGGAACAGGCCTGGGACCTTGCTGCGTTGTGTGGATACAGCATTCACCCAGCGGGGGTGTGGGGGGCCCCCGAGGGGCTTTGTCTTTCTGTGGGCGGGGGGAGTGAGGAAGGCTTGTCTCCGAGGGTTGCAAATGAAATGTTGGTTGTCGGCCCCCTCCTCGCCCCCACCCCAGGCGTGGGAAACTGCGGTGCCTTACTTCCCATGGGAAACGAGACATTACCTCACGCTGGCTAATCTCAGGGCAATGGGAGTCTGCGACACCTCCACAAACACCTGATAACTCGGGGAATTGCTCCTGCAGGGACACAGTGTGCACAGTGCAACTTGACCTGCTCCCACAGCAGGCCGTCATAACACCCGGCTTCGGGGGGACAGCATTCTCTCCCGTCCTGCAGTGAAGCGAAAAATCTCCTTTTTAAATGACTCTCCTGAAGTCTTTCTTTTTTCTCTCTCTCTCTCTCTCTCTCTCTCTCTCTCTCTCTCTCTCCTCGCTCCCCCTCTCTCTCCCTGCCCCCTCCCCCCGTCCTGCGTGCCCCCCTTCCCCCTCTCTCGCGCCCCGCCTCCCCCCCCCCTCGCGCGCTCGCCCCCTCCCCCCTCACTCTCGCGCGCTCGCCTCCTCTCTCTTCCCCCCCCCCCCCCACCTCATCGAGCGGCGGAGGGAGTGCTGCTTTGCCAGAAATGCTGTTTTTTGGGGTGTGACATTGAGCTGGAATAGCGCTGCCTGTTCAGGGGGATGTTGAAAGATTCTGTAGCATTATTTGGACAGTAGCGGTGCCCTGGCCAACAATCCTCTCTCGACATTGGTGAAAGCAGGTCCTGCATCCCATTGCTGCTCCTGGCACCTTGCTGTGTAAAATTACCTGCATCGTCCGGCCCTTTGTATAATCCACTGTATTTGAGGCAATTTGAGAAATTTCGGAGAGATGTGATTAAGGTGCTCCCTAAGTCTCTGTCGGATGTATGTAACAGATGGCAGAGCAGAGCAGGGGAGTTCTGCCCGGTGTCCTGCCCAATACTTATCCCTCAACAGACACGATTAAACACAGATTATCTCCTTGAGATTTGTGGGAGCTTGCTGTGAGCAAATTGACTGCTGCGTTTATCTGCACAACACCAGCAACTGCACTGTGTAGCACTACTTCATTGCCTGTGAGATGCTTTGGGACGTCCTGAGGATGTGAAAGGCACTATATGAATGCAGGTCCGTTCATTCTTGAGACCAGTACGTGCAGGTGAGCTATTTTGAGCTTGGAAGCCGATCCCATCCACCAACGCCCACCTTCCTGTACAGACCAGCATTTATTGCCCATCCCTAATTGCCCCTTGAGAAGGTGGTGGTGAGCCGCCTTCTTGAACCGCTGCAGTCCGTGTGGTGAAGGTGCTCCCACAGTGCTGTTAGGGCGGGAGTTCCAGGATTGTGACCCAGCGACGATGAAGGAACGGCCGATATATTTCCAAGTCGGGATGGTGTGTGACTGGGAGGGGAACGTGGAGGTGGTGGTGTTCCCATGCGCCTGCCGCCCTTGGCCTTCTAGGGGGTAGAGGTCGCGGGTTTGGGAGGTGCTGCCGAAGAAGCCTTGGCGAGTTGCTGCAGTGCATCTTGTAGATAGTACACAAAAAAATTGCAGTGATAAACCTTACTGGCAAAATATCCCAACAAGATGCCAAAAAGAGAATGCTGAGCAAATGATGCCCAGTATCAAAATGATAACCAGCGCAAATATATCCCTCAACCTGGTGTCATTATTGGGATGGGAGGGGGAAGCGAGATCTATTATTCACCCCCGCCCCCCATAAAGGCTGGAATGTGTGTTGCACGCTGACCTTTTGGGGAAACCAGCGTTGAAGGTGGACAGGGATGTTTGGCGTGTGTCCAGGGCACAGGTTGGGACCTCTCTAGGCTGGTGTGATGTGTTGTCTAACCCGGACTCCCTTCTTTTCCCCCTTCTCACAGCATGTACTGCAGCCCCTGTGATGGCCCTTGTCCCATGATCTGCTCCGTGGACACCAAGACCATCGATTCTGTCACCGCCGCCCAGAGCCTGAAGCAATGCACGGTTATTGACGGCAACCTGATCATCACCATCCGGAGGGGAAGTGAGTACATCACTTGGTGTTCATCAGCTCGTGATCTTTGCTTATTCAGCTAAATCTCCTTCCTGCAACTCGCTCCTATCCTCCTCCTCCTCTGTTCCTTCTCGAGTGCTCATAAGAATTAGGAGCAGGAGTCGGCCATTCGGCCCCTTGAGCCTTTTCCGCAATTCAGTGAGATCACGGCTGATCTTCGACCTCAACTGCATTTTCCCGCCTGATCCCCATATCCCTCGATTCCCTTAATATCCAAAAATCTATCGATCTTAGCCTTGAATATACTCAAAGACTGAGTCTCCACAGCCCTCTGGGGCAGAGAGTTCCAAAGATTCACCACCCTCTGAGTGAAGAAATTCCTCCTCATCTCAGTCCTAAATGGCCGACCCCTTATCCTGAGACTGTGTGACCCCTGGTTCTAGACTCCCCAGCCCGGGGGAAACATCCTCCCTGCATCTACCCTGTCAAGCCCTGTAAGAATTGTGTATGTTTCAATGAGATCACCTCTCATTCTTCGAAACTCCAGAGAATATCGGCCCAGTCTGCTCAATCTCTCCTCATAGGACAATCCCCCCATCCCAGGAATCAGTCTGGTGAACCTTCGTTGCACTCCCTCCATGGCGAGTATATCCTTCCTTAGGTAAGGAGACCGACACTGTACACAATACTCCAGGTGCGGTCTCACCGGGGCCCTGTATAATTGCAGTAAGACGTCTTTACTCTTATACTCAAATCCTCCTGTAATAAAGGCCAACATACCATTTGCTTTCTTAACTGCTTGCTGTAGCTGCGTGCTAACTTTCAGTGATTGGTGTACAGGGACAGTCGGGTCCCTCTGAACACCAACATTTCCCAATCTCTCACCGTTTAAAATATACTCTGCTTTTCTATTTTTCCTCCCAAAGTGGATACCCTGTCAATCCCCCTCAGAATCTAACATGTTTCAATGTGATCCCCTCTCATTCTTCTAAACTCCAGAGAGCATAGGCCCAATCTACTCAATCTCTCAGCCCTGGGATCAGTCTAGTGACTCTCGGGCCATTAGCTCGAGGCCGAACCTTCAGCAAACCAGCCCCATTATGTTTTTGCAAAGACGGAACCGTTTCTAAACCTTTTTTTCTTTGCTTTTCCTTCCATCAGACAACATTGCGGCGGAGCTGGAGGCGAACCTCGGGATGATCGAAACCATCTCGGGATACGTGAAGATCCGTCATTCCTACGCCCTGGTCTCGCTGTCTTTCTTCAAGAGTCTGAGATACATCAACGGGGAGGACCAGCTCGAGGGGTGAGCCCTGTTGCACTGCTTCCTGGCTCTTTGTCCTTTTGTTGCTTTAAACGTCAGGTTACGCACGCGCTCATCGGCATTAGGGGCAGGAGTCAGCCATTCGGCCCCTCGAGCCTGCTCCGCCATTCAATCAGATCATGGCTGATCTTCGACCTCAACTCCACTTTCCCGCCCAATCCCCATATCCCTCGATTCCCTGAGTCTTGAATATACTCAACGACTGAGCCTCCACAGCCCTCTGGGGCAGAGAATTCCAAAGATTCACCATCCTCCGAGTGAAGAAATTCCTCCTCATCTCAGTCCTAAATGGCCGACCCCTTATCCTGAGACTGTGACCCCTGGTTCTAAGCTCCCCAGCCCGGGGGAAACATCCTCCCTGCATCTACCCTGTCGAGCCCCCTCATAATTTTGTATGTTTCAATGAGATCATCCCTCATTTTTCTAAACTCCAGACAATATAGGCCTAGTCTGCTCAATCTCTCCTCATTGGACAATCCCCCCCCCCCCCCACCCCAATCTCAGGAATCAGTCTGGTGAACCCCTCCGACGGTGCGGCGCTCCCTCAGTACTGCCCCTCCGACAGTGCGGCGCTCCCTCAGCACTGCCCCTCCGACAGTGCGGCGCTCCCTCAGCACTGCCCCTCCGACAGTGCGGCGCTCCCTCAGCACTGCCCCTCCGACAGTGCGGCGCTCCCTCAGCACTGCCCCTCCGACAGTGCGGTGCTCCCTCAGCACTGCCCCTCCGACAGTGCGGTGCTCCCTCAGCACTGCCCCTCCGACAGTGCGGTGCTCCCTCAGCACTGCCCCTCCGACAGTGCAGCGCTCCCTCAGCACTGCCCCTCCGACAGAGCGGCGCTCCCTCAGCACTGCCCCTCCGACAGTGCGGCGCTACCTCAGCACTGCCCCTCCGACAGTGCGGCACTCCCTCAGCACTGCCCCTCCGACAGTGCGGTGCTCCCTCAGCACTGCACTGGAGTATCCGCCTAAACTTTTGTGAGCAACATAGTTGAACATTTCCCCTCCTTCCCTCCTGAATACTAATCTCGGCCCATAGTTTGAAATGGTGGAGACACTAATTGCTGAAAGGTGGTCTCTTATTTCCGGCGCAACTTCACACAGCTCGGCAGCGAGGTCACGGGAAAGGTCACGTGGGAGAGACGACCCGTCCACTGTGTGTTGAAGCGCTTGGGATTCAGTGTCCTCCTGACACGGCCCAGCGCTCACACAAAGCTGCCCAGTTTCGGGGTCAGAAATTCCTCTGGGGGGGTCTTCCCGCCGGTAATTGCTTCCTCGCTGGAGATTTTTTGCGACTTTATCCGGTGGTCTCGGAGGTGCCCTGATTTCCGATGGGGAGACCTTCTCCTCCCGTGCTGCGGGACGCGCTCCCGCCCAAAAGGGTCCCACGCAGAAGATGCAGTCACATGTGACTGCTCAGCCAATCGGGTAAGTATTCCACAGGTTCCCATTAATAGCACTGAGACGCGTGTAACTGTGAGTTCTCAGTGCTATTAACGGCAACAAAACCAAACACACAAAATAATAAAAAAGCAGACCACACATATTTAAAATTAATTGAAATTAAAGTTATTATAAAAATAAAATATTCTCCCGATTCTTTTTTAATTATGGTTAAAAATAAACTTACTGTAGTGAGGAAGGTTTTTAAACAATAAACTGTGTTTTTACTTTTATTTTACGATTCTTTTAGTGTGTTTTAAAACACTTGCGCCTGTAACAGTAGGCTAAGCGCCTGCTTTTTCAGGCACAAGATTTTTGAGGACACTTGCCGGGCAAGACATGGGTAACTCCCACAACATTGCCCGTGCAAATGTCCTCGCTGCCAGTCTGCGGAGGATCTGTCGAGCTCGAGCTTCACCGATCGGAGAAGCCACTTTTCAGTGCGCACTGAAATCCGGCTTTTCCGATGCTTTCCCGGGTCCATAGAAACTTCGTACGGACCCTGGGACATCGGAATTTCTGCTATGATGCTTCGTGGGGGCTGGCCTCTCGGAGTAAGTCGTGTCGGAGAGCAGGCCCCTGAAGCTGTGCTGCAAGGCCGCACGGCGGGGGAGGGGAGTTCATGTACCTCGAGGGGAGAGTGGGGGCGCCTTTCTAAACCAGCGGAACCCCGAGGTCACGTTGCTGCTGCTGTCCCCTCCCTTGGACCTGCGGCGTTTATATAATACCCGCGGTGAGAATCCTCGCTCGGCTGTGTTCTCTAACCTGCGTCCAGTGGCGGTTTTGCCGTCTTAAATCCCATTTTCCTCCCCCCGAGTCACGCTGGTGAGCAGTTCTGCAGGTGCCGTCAGCAGTTCAACACCTCCAAGGTTCCGTTCCCTATCTCTGTAATCTCCTCCAGCCCCACAACCCTCCGAGATCTCTGCACTCCTCTAATTCTGCCCTCCTGAGCATCCCTGATTATAATCGCTCCACCATCGGTGGCCGTGCCTTCTGTTGCCTGGGCCCCAAGCTCTGGAACTCCCTGCCTAAACCTCTCCGCCTCTCTCTCCTCCTTTAAGACGCTCCTTACAACCTATCTCTCCGCCCTAATATCTCCTTGTGTGGCTTGATGTCAAATTTTGTTTGATAACGTTCCTGTGGAACACCTTGGAATGTTTTACTATGTTAAAGACACTAAGGTGGCCATTTCGGTCCATTGTGTCCGTGCTGGCTGACCAAGAGCCACCCAGCCTAATCCCACTTTCCAGCTCTAGGTCCGTAGCCCTGCAGGTTACGATGCACATCCAGGTACTTTTTAAATGTGGTGAGGGTTTCTGCCTCTACCACCCTTTCAGGCAGTGAGTTCCAGACCCCCACCACCCTCTGGGTGAAGAAATTTCCCCCACAAATCCCCTCCTAAACCTCCTACCAATTACTTTAAATCTGTGCCCCCTGGTTATTGACCCCTCTGCTAAGGGAAGCAGGTCCTTCCTATCCACTCTATCCAGGCCCCTCATAATTTTATACACCTCAATCAGGTCTCCCCTCAGCCCCCTCTGTTCCAAAGAAAACAACCCCAGCCTATCCAATCTTTCCTCATCGCTAAAACTCTGCAGTCCAGGCAGCATCCTGGTAAATCTCCTCTGTACCCTCTCCAGTGCAATCACATATAATGTTATATATGTAATATATATATGTTTTTCCTTGTGTGAACGGAGTCAGTGTTGACCGATGATACAACTTTTGTTAGGGTGGGGAAAATGTCCGATGGAATTGTTAGGTGAGGGCTTTGAAGGGTATGGAGCAGAGGCAGGTAAATGGAGTTACATGGTACGGGCCAGCCACGGTCTAATTAAATGGTGGAACAGGCTCGAGGGGCTGAAGAGCTTCCTCCTGCTCTGATGGAACTATACTGAGGAAGGGCAGTACTCCGGCGAGGGAGGGAGGGGTGTGGAGGGGGAGTTTTTACACTCCGACCTTCCATCTTGAAACAAAAACTTTGCAGGTTCTTGTTACAGAAGGTGAAACATTTCATTGTGTTTAAAGACGGGGCTACCTATCCAAGCTTTTTGTGTTTCTTGGGTTAGATTCACGAACCTCGAGGGCAGCCGACGAGGTTAAATCCCTGTTCCCATTCCCGTATGGAAATACCGGACAGGGGAAGATCAGCTGGTCGATGCATTCTGTCTCATTCCACAACCATGTACAACAAACAGCTGCTTGCAATTGTATAGCTAGCTCTTTATTCTAGCTGCAGGCACAAGTGGATTTTGGCACTCCGACTGAGGGTTTATCCATCAGTGAAAGAGAGAAAGACTTGCATTTCTGTAGCGCCTTTCACGACCACCGGACGTCTCAAAGCGTTTTCCAGCCAATGAAGTACTACATAAGAAATAGGAGCAGGACTAGGCCATATGACCCTTCGAGCCTGCTCCGCCATTCAATAAGATAATGCTATTTGGAGTGTAGACACTGTTGTAATGTGGGGAACGCGGCAGCCAATTTGCGCACAGCAAGCTCCCACACACAGCAATGTGATAATGACCGGATAATCTGTTTTTAGTCATATAATGGTAAGTCCTGCAGGGAATCGAATACGGCCAGGGTGGTGATCTGGACTAGTTTCAATCGCCTGGATGGGTCGGAGAGGAATTTTCCCAGATTTATTTTTTCCTCCCTAAATTGGGCCAGGGGTTTTTCATCTGGTTTTTGCCTCTCCCAAGAGATCACATGGCTCCGGTTGGGGTGGAGTGTAGAATGTTTCGGTGCAAGGGGTGTCGCAGTTGTGTGGGGCGGACTGGTTGGGCCGGGTGCTCTACCTTTCCGCCGTTGTTCGTAAGTTTATATGTAACCTTCAGGGCTGCTGACCGAGGGCCGTGCGGCTTGGGGGTAATGTACTGACGTGGATAGAGAACTGGTTGGCAGACAGGAAGCAGAGAGTCGGGATAAACAGGTCCTTTTCAGAATGGCAGGCAGTGACTAGTGGGGTGCCGCAGGGCTCAGTGCTGGGACCCCAGCTCTTTACAATATACATTAATGATTTAGATGATGGAATATCTCCAAGTTTGCAGATGACACTAAGCTGGATGGCGGTGTGAGCTGTGAGGAGGACACGAAGAGGCTTGCAGGGTGACTTGGACAGGTTAGGTGAGTGGGCAAATGCATGGCAGATGCAGTATAATGTGGATAAATGTGAGGTTATCCACTTTGGTGGCAAAAACACGAAGGCAGAATATTATCTGAATGGCGGCAGATTAGGAAAAGTGGAGGTGCAACGAGACCTGGGTGTCATGGTACATCAGTCATTGAAAGTTGGCATGCAGGTACAGCAGGCAGTGAAGAAGGCAAATGGCATGTTGGCCTTCATAGCTAGGGAATTTGAGTATTGGAGCAGTGAGGCCTTACTGCAATTGTACAAGGCCTTGGTGAGGCCTCACCTGGAATATTGTGTACAGTTTTGGTCTCCTAATCTGAGGAAGGACGTTCTTGCTATTGAGGGAGTGTAGCGAAGGTTCACCAGACTGATTCCTGGGATGGCTGGGCTGACAGATTAGGAGAGACTGGATCGACTGGGCCTGTATTCACTGGAGTTTAGAAGAATGAGGGGGGATCTCATAGAAACATTAAAATTCTGACGGGATTGGACAGGTCAGATGCAGGAAGAATGTTCCCGATGTTGGGGAAGTCCAGTACCAGGTGACACAGTCTAAGGATAAGGGGTAGGCCATTTAGGACTGAGATGAGGAGAAACTTCTTCACTCAGAGAGTTGTTAACCTGTGGAATTCCCTGCCGCAGAGAGAGTTGTTGATGCCAGTTCATTGGATATATTCAAGAGGCAGTTAGATATGGCCCTTACGGCTAAAGGGATCAAGGGGTATGGAGAGAAAGCGGGATAGGGGTAGTGAGGGAATGATCAGCCATGATCTTATTGAATGGCGGTGCAGGCTCGAAGGGCCGAATGGCCTACTCCTGCACCTATTTTCTATGTTTCTATGTGCGGCTATTTGTCGGCCAGCGCGGACACGATGGGCTGGAATGGCCTCCTTCTGCGCTGTAAATTTCTATGTTTCTATGACGTGGATAGAGGGATACATATAGAGTTCCCTGGGCTTGGCGGCCTGGATTGGCAGAAGCTAAAAAGCCACACATGGCCCGCAGGCTGTGGTTTGAAGATTGCCGCTGCCTTCCCGGTTTGAGACTGTGGGACTAGGAAATTAGATGGAGCGACACGGCCAAGTGCAAGATTGATGACTAGCATTAAGGTGGGATTTCCTCCTTGGCCCTGCAGAAGGCATTTCCCAGACGTTGGAACAGCCCAGCAGCCTCCCATTAACACCATCCCGTTTAAACATTGCCAGGCACAGCGCTCCCGGGCTCGGGCCCATCGCAAATCACAAAGCAGGTGTCGGGGCAGTGAGAGCGGGCTGGACGCTGGACGCTCGCAGCCTGGACCCTCCCCAATGGCTCAGTTTGTCTCTGAACCTCCCGCTGTGTAACTCAGCCGTGCAGAGTGAGAGCTGTCAGTTTTGATCTCGCTTGCACTCTCGGCTGTGTCAGCCAGTTCGATCCTCTCTGGTCTCTGTGACTCCTGCAAAGAAAGAACGAGAAGTACTTTTTTTTTTTGGAGTGTAGTCACTGTTGTAATGTGGGAAACGCGGCAGCCAATTTGCGCACAGCAAGCTCCCACAAACAGCAATGTGATAATGACCCAGATAATCTGTTACTTGAGGGATAAATATTGGCCCAGGACAGCCGGGGATAACTCCCCAGCTCCCCTTCAAAGTAGTGCCACGGGATCTTATATGTCCACCCGAGAGGATAGATGGGGCCTCAGTAAGACAGCACCTCCGACAGTGCAGCACTCCCTCAGCACTGCCCCTCCGACAGTGCGGCGCTCCCTCAGTACTGCCCCTCTGACAGTGCAGCACACCCTCAGCACTGCCCCTCTGACAGAGCGGCGCTCCCTCAGCACTGCCCCTCCGACAGAGCGGCGCTCCCTCAGCACTGCCCCTCCGACAGAGCGGCGCTCCCTCAGCACTGCCCTTCCGACAGAGCGGCGCTCCCTTAGCACTGCCCCTCCGACAGAGCGGCGCTCCCTCAGCACTGCCCCTCCGACAGAGCGGCGCTCCCTCAGCACTGCCCCTCCCACAGTGCAACGCTCCGTCAGTACTGCCCCTCCAACAGTGCGGCACTCCCTCAGTCCTGCCCCTCCGACAGAGCGGTGCTCCCTCAGCACTGCACTGGAGTGTCAGCCTAGGTTTTTGTGCTCAAGTTCCTGGAGTGGGATTTGAACCCACGACCTTCTGACTCCGAGGCGAGTGTGCTGCCCACTGAGCCACGGCTGACACCTCGGCTTGGCTGTGACCTGCACACTCATCACACCCCCAGGGGTGAAATAGCCTATTGACCATTCCGGAGGTCAAGAATGGCCAATGGGGGGTGGGATTACTGGAGGGAGAGGAGAGTTAACCCCTGTAGTACTGTACCCCGGCAAGCTCAACAACCTTCAGAGGAGGGGAGAATATTGGCGCAACTGGAGTGGCGTCCTAGATTTTTGTGTTCAAGTCCCTGATTATAATCACTCAACCATCGGCGGCCATGTCTTCTGTTGCCTGGGCGCCAAGCTCTGGAACTCCCTCCCTAAACCTCTTTGCCTCTCTACCTCTCCTCCTTCAAGACGCTCCTTAAAACATAAGAACATAAGAAATAGAAGCAGGAGTCGGCCACTCGGCCCCTCGAGCCTGCTCCACCATTCAATAAGATCATGGCTGATCTGATCTTGGCCTCAACTCCACTTCCCTGCCCGCTCCCCATAACCCTTGACAACCCTTATCGCTCAAAAATCTGTCTATCTCCACCTTAAATATATTCAATGACCCACCTACTTCTTTGACCAAGCTTTTGATCACCTGCCCTAATTTCTCCATCTGTGGTCAAATATTGTGTCTATAACGATCGGCCATGATCGTATTGAATGGCGGTGCAGACTCGAGGGGCCGAATGGTCTACTCCTGCACCTATTTTCTATGTTTCTATGTAACACTGCTGTGAGGCGCCTTGGGACGTTTCACTACGTTAAAGGCGCTATATAAATACCAGTTGTTGTTGAATGTAACAGTGTGCCTTTGTGACCAGCTTGCCTTGTTTACTTGAGCAGGAACTATTCGTTCTACGTGCTGGACAACCAGAACTTGCAGCAGCTGTGGGATTGGAGCCGTCACAACCTTACCATCAAGCAGGGCAAAATCTACTTTGCCTTCAACCCCAAGCTTTGCGTGTCCGAGATCTACCGCATGGTGGAGGTGGCTGGAGTGAGGGGCAGGCAGGGCATGGCTGACATGGACCAAAGGACCAACGGAGACCGAGCTTCGTGTGAGTCTGCGTGTGTGTGAGTCTGCGTGTGTGTGAGTCTGCGTGTGTGTGAGTCTGCGTGTGTGTGAGTCTGCGTGTGTGTGTGTGTGAGTCTGCGTGTGTGTGTGTGTGTGTGTGCGTGTGTGTGTGTGTGTGAGTCTGCGTGTGTGTGTGAGTCTGCGTGTGTGTGTGAGTCTGCGTGTGTGTGTGAGTCTGCGTGTGTGTGTGAGTCTGCGTGTGTGTGTGAGTCTGCGTGTGTGTGTGAGTCTGCGTGTGTGTGTGAGTCTGCGTGTGTGTGTGAGTCTGCGTGTGTGTGTGAGTCTGCGTGTGTGTGTGTGTGTGTGAGTCTGCGTGTGTGTGTGTGCGCGTGTGTGAGTCTGCGTGTGTGTGTGTGAGAGTCTGCGTGTGTGTGACTCTGCGTGTGTGACTCTGCGTGTGTGACTCTGCGTGTGTGACTCTGCGTGTGTGAGTCTGCGTGTGTGAGTCTGCGTGTGTGAGTCTGCGTGTGTGAGTCTGCGTGTGTGAGTCTGCGTGTGTGTGTGCGCGTGTGTGAGTCTGCGTGTGTGTGTGTGAGTCTGCGTGTGTGTGTGTGAGAGTCTGCTTGTGTGTGTGTGAGTCTGCGTGTGTGTGTGTGTGTGTGAGTCTGTGTGTGTGTGTGTGTAGATAGTGGATGTGATCGGTTTTGTTCCAGCGTAGCCCCTAGTTTTTATTTGATTGAGAATTTGTACAGAAGGTAAACGACAGGCATTCTTGTTGATGAAATACTAGTAAATGGAATGATGTGACCGGGGCCCAGGAGAGGCGAGGGCCCAGGGCCAGCACGTGCCCAGCCCACACTGTGCGATATGTGTGCGCACTGGGTCCGTGCAGCAGAGCTGGTCTCCAGTCGTCCTGGTTAACCCTTGCCATTGGACCAAGGCCTGGCTCTGTCAAGCCCTGTGTGGTGGCTGGTGTGCAACGGTCACCCCACGTTAAACAAATCCACGCACAGGCATCTTCCACCCTTCAGGATGTAGTTCGGGATCTGGAATATCATTGAAACAGCTGTGAACTCATCCCTTTTCGGCGTCGAAGCAAGTTATCCTCATTTCGAAGGACTGCCTCTGATGATGAGATACGTGCACTGGTTATTCTACAGCTGCTCTTAAGTATTTTGGGGGGGTGGGGGGGGAATCTCATACACAATGTTCCCGCTACGCTGCGCGCGTATAATCATCGAGAATTACGACACAGAAGGAGGCCATTCAGCCCATCGTATCCATGCCGATCAACAAAGAGCTGCCCAGCCTAATCCCACTTTCCAGCTCTCGGTCCGTAGCCCTGTAGGTTACGGCACTTCAAGTGCACAGCCAAGCACTTTTTAAATGTGGTGAGGGTCTCTGCCTCTCCCACCCTTTCAGGCAGCGAGTTCCAGACCCCCACCACCCTCAGGCTCACAAGCACCTGCCTCGTCGTGGATCCCCCGAGCCCAACTGGCTGGGGTTTTATTGAGTCTTGTGAACATCACCTGACTGGCTAAGCCACTCCCCAAGTCGTACATTACAGCCAATCCCAGGCACAATGTGGCCAACCTTGCTCGCATCCCGAGAACCAGGAGGGGGAACGCGACAGTTATCCCAGTTTAAATATTTTAGCTTGGCACGAATTGTTCCGATGTTCAAATAGTTCTGTTTCCGCTTTGCTCATCAGGTGAAAGCCACGTCTTGAAGTTCACCAGCAATTCCACGGCGAAGAACCGGATAATACTGAAGTGGGAGCGTTATCGCCCCCCAGACTACAGGGACCTCATCAGTTTTATCGTGTACTACAAGGAGGCGTGAGTATTTGGTTCATGCACGCTAATGCGGTGCCTAACCCGGGCTCCGGACTATGCCTAACCCGGGCTCCGGACTGTGCCTAACCCGGGCTCCGGACTGTGCCTAACCCGGGCTCCGGACTGTGCCTAACCCGGGCTCCGGACTGTGCCTAACCCGGGCTCCGGACTGTGCCTAACCCGGGCTCCGGACTGTGCCTAACCCGGACTCCGGACTGTGCCTAACCCGGGCTCCGGACCCTCGGTGCCTAACCCGGGCTCCGGACCCTCGGTGCCTAACCCGGGCTCCAGACCCTCGGCAGGTAGGGCAGTGGTTATGGTTCCTGGCCAGTGATTGGGAATTCAATTGACCCTAAAATCAAGCTTGCAGGTTATCGTTAAAAACCCAACTGGTTCACTAATGTCCTTCAGTCTTTGAGTATATCCAAGGCAGAGATCGATAGGTTTTTTGGATATTAAGGGAATGGCGGAAAAGTGGAGTTGAGGTCGAAGATCAGCCATGATCTCATTGAACGGTGGAGCGAGCTTGAGGGGCCAAATGGCCGAAGACCCCTCCTCATTATTATGTTCAAAGAAGGGAACTTGCCGGACCCAGCACTGGTCTGAAAATGTGTGACTCCATGTGACACTATGCAGGTTGAGGCCTAGCAGAGGGCCACCTCTGGGCTACTCGGAATGGACAATGAATTGCCAGAATCGCCCAAGGCCAAGTGATAAAAGGATGGACCACTGGTGGTGTGCAGTAGTTGTACCATTCCATACCCCCCTCCCCCCGCAGGTGAAGGGGCCAAGGCCCACAGGGCTGGATATTCGGACGCAGGATATTTCGGGCGGTAAAGTTTGCGCCCGGGAATTGCTTTGTGTCTGCAGCAACAAAATCCAGCGGCTGGGCCCCGAGTGTGGGGCGGAGCACTAAGGGAGGCTTTGCAAACCTCTCTCGGGGCACTAGGCCGGCTGAGCAACTGATAATCCCGAGGTAAACAGCCGGCCTCGGAGTGCTGTCAGAGAGGCTTCCCCGGGAGGGAAAAAAATTAGCCGCAAAAAAAACATTCCCAATACCTTGGCCTGCCCCACATTCGGATAAATCGCAAAAATAACAATCAAACCCGCCTTGTCCAGTGATTACTTCACTCGCCGCTGGGACAGCTCTGCCCGCCTGGTTTCCCAGGCGTTACCACCAGGGTGCGCTAGAGGCTCAACGTCAGTCTAAAATCGAAGCGATGTGTAAACCGGGGGGCTGGCCTGCTTCGGCCTGACGCTCCCGGGCCCCCCCTGAAAAACCCACACTTCCCGGCGGGGCGCTTGGGAGCTGGCCGCCCGCCCGGAAACCACTCCCCGCTCCAGCGGCGCGATCAGAGGCGGCGACATGGCGAAAATTCAGCCCACTGTATGTGGGACACCACCAAGGTTCAAGTGTACCAGGTAGACCCAGAAGTAGTGGTTAAGTGGCTTCTTAAAGCTCGACGGGTTTCCCCTAAAGTGGGGAGGCGAAGGGAAGGCAGCGGGAGGGATGGCCCATTGAAGGGGAAATGACAAAGGAGGAGATGGACTCCTGCGACTGTTGGTAGACTTTGCCCAGTGACCACATGGTACCAGCGACTATATGCAACTACCTAACTGAGGCCCGCCCCTGAAGCAGGGAACCGGATCAGTACCTGAAGGAAACAAACTTTTGCAGGGCTCCAGGAAGGGGGAGTGGGACTGGCTGAGGTGCTCTTGCAGAGAGCCGGCACGGGCTCGACGGGCCGAATGGCCGCCTCCCTGTGCTTGTAACCGCTCTTTGATGCGATCCTTTTCCTGGTCCTAAAAAACTGTGGCACTCTCTCCCTCCCTCAGCCTTCACTCCCCCCCGACAGACCCCTGCAGGCCAAGCTTGGCAGCACTTGACCATAGCTACGTTGTGCACATTGTCTGTCTTTGTACCATTGTTCCGACGCTCCAGGACCGGACCCCTGGCCAAGCTTCTCATCCGGGTGGGAATTTCCTGTCTGATTGCTAGATTACACGAAGGCTTTGCCATGCCTTGAACGCAGAAATACTTAACACTCGCTTCACTGGGCGCGCTAATGTCCCTTTAGGGAAGGAAATCTACCGCCCTTACCCGGTCTGGCCGATATGTGACTCCAGACCCACAGCAATGTAGTTAACTCTTAACTGCCCTCTGAAATGGCCCAGCGAGACACTCCATTGTACCAAACCGCTACGACAAAGTCAGCGCTGTGTGGGAGCACCTTCACCACACGGACTGCAGCGATTCAAGAAGGCGGCTCACGACCAATGTATTTGCTTCATGGGTTCTTTGCCTAAGAATTCAGAATTCATAGCAACACATTGCTATTAAGAACTAGTTGGTTTATTAGCAAAAGGTTTAACAATCACACGACACATTACCGGTTCATCCACCAGGCTCACAACCACCTGCCCCATCGTGGATCCCCCGAACCCAACTGGCTGGGGTTTTATTGAGTCTTGTGAACATCACGTGACTGGCTAAGCCCCTCCCAACTCAACAGCCCCACAAACCCTGTGAGCGTACTCTCATCGTGCGTACATTCCAGCCGGTTTAACAAACTAGTTTTTCAGCAAGTTGCACTCCAATGATATATTACAACCGCCACCTTCTCCAGGGCAATTAGGGGGTGGGCAATAGATGCAAGCCTTGCCAGTGACGCCCACGTCCCAGGAACGAATAAATCAAACACAATTCTCTAACCCAGGTACACCGAGGGTAATTGTAGCGCTCCGACCAGACGCAGTCAACGCTACAGCAATAGCGGACCTTTACATGGTACCTTCAATGTAGAACGGTATCGGCGAGTGGGACCATAACAGACTTGGCATGAAATCTCGGGCCCTCGAGGTGTGCATGCCGAGTGCCATCTCTGTAGAATCGAGGAGAAAAGGAGGGGGGAAATGTGGCTGGGATGGTGGTTGTGTTTCATTAAAGCATGATGGCATTGCCGTAATTCCATTCATTGCCGTAGAATCACCGAAAGGTTACAGCACAGAAGGAGGCCTTTGGCCCCGTCGAACCCGTGTTGTAAGAGCACCTCAGCCAGTCCCACCCCCTCGGCCTTTCCCCTGCGGCCCTGCAGTTTTTTTTTCCATCAGGTACTTGTGCAATTCCCTTTTGAAAGCCACGATTGAGTCTGCCTCCACCGCCCTTTCAGAGAATCATAGAGAAAATTACAGCGGGGAAGGAGGCCATTTCGGCCCATCGTGTCCGGGCCGGCAGACAAAGAGCTACCCAGCCTAATCCCACTTTCCAGCTCTGGGTCGGTAGCCCTGTACTGCTTCAGGTGCACATCCAGGTCAGCCACGATCCTGTTGAATGGCGGAGCAGGCTCGAGGGGCCTTGTGGCTGACTCCTGCTCCTATTTCTTATGTTTAAATGTGGTGAGGGTTTCTGCCTCTCCCACCCTTTCAGGCAGCGAGTTCCAGATCCCCCACCGCCCTCTGGGTGAAAAATGTTCTCCTCAACGCCCCCCCCCCCCCAATCCTTCTACCTGTGCACATTCCAGCATCCGCAATATTTTTCTTTTGTATTAAATCTATGCCCCCTCCTGCTTATTGACCCCTCTGTTAAGGGAAATAGCTCCTTCCTATCCACTCTACCTCGGCCCCTCATCATTTTATACGTCTCAGTTAAATTTCCCCTCCGTCTCCTCCTCCTCAGGCAGTGCATTCCAGATCCCAACCACTGGCTGCGTCAAAACGTTTTTCACCGTGTCGCCTTTGGGTCTTATCACCTTAAATCTGGGACCTCTGGTTGATCAACCCTTCCGTCAATGGGAACAGTTTCTCGATGACCTCTGTCCGGACCCCTCTCTATATTTTAACGTTACATGGTCTCTTTACCCTCCAGGCCCTTTCAAAACCTGACTGAGTACGACGGACAGGATGCGTGCGGATCCAACAGCTGGAGCATGGTGGATGTTGACCTTCCCTCGAGCAAGGCCCTGGAGCCTGGGGTGTTACTGTCGCCCCTCAAGCCCTGGACCCAGTATGCCATTTTTGTCAAGGCGATCACCCTTGCCACCTCCGAGGATGGCCGCAACCACGGGGCAAAGAGCGAGATTATCTACATGAAGACAAATGCCTCAGGTAACCGGCCCTTCGGGTCGTGTAGCCGTACGTTCCCCCACAGAATCTGCACCAGCTTCGGCCAAACCCGCCTGCAGCTTGTCCCAGGGACCTTCCTGGTCCAGCAGTTGAGGTGGCTCGAGTGGACCTTACTCAATCAGGGGATTTGATTCACTTTGCCAGTGCACACTAGGTATTGTGGCTCAGTGGGCAGCACCCTCGCCCCTGAGTTAGAAGGTCGTGGGTTCAAGTCCCACTCCAGGGACTTTGAGCATAAAAATCTAGGCTGGCACTCCCAGTGCAGTGCTGACGGAGTTCCGCACTGTGGGAGGGGCAGTACTGAGGGAGCGCCGCACTGTCGGAGGGGCGGTGCTGAGGGAGCGCTGCACTGTCGGAGGGGCGGTGCTGAGGGAGCGCTGCACTGTCGGGAGGGGCAGTGCTGAGGGAGCGCCGCACTGTCGGGAGGGGCAGTGCTGAGGGAGCGCTGCACTGTCGGAGGGGCAGTGCTGAGGGAGCGCCACACTGTCGGAGGGGGCCGCCTTTCGGATGAAACGTTAAACCGAGGCCCCGTCTGCTCTCTCAGGTGGACGTAAAAGATCCCACGGCCACTATTTCGAAGAAGAGCAGGGGAGTTTTCCCCGGTGTCCTGGGGCCAATATTTATCCCTCAATCAACATCACTAAAACAGATTATCTGGTCATTATCACATTGCTGTGTGTGGGAGCTTGCTGTGCACAAATTGGCTGCTGCGTTTCCCACATTACAATAGTGACTACATTACAGCAGGGGTGGTCGTGAAAGGCGCTACAGAAATGCAGGTCTTTATTTTTTTTATACCTTCTGAAGGTGGTCGGGTTTGCAGGGGTTTGGATACCCGGGTAGGGGTGGGGTAATTAATTGAGGCTTGATTGAAACCTTATTGAGGTATATAAAATTATGAGGGGCCTGGATAAAGTGGATAGCAGAGGGTCAATGACCAGGGGGCATAGATTTAAAGTAATTGGGGGGGGGTGGGGTTTAGAAGAGATTTGAGGGGAAATGTCTTCACCCAGAGGGCGGTGGGGGTCTGGAACTCACTGCCTGAAAGGGTGGTAGAGGCAGAAACCCTCATTGCATTTAAAAATACCTGGATGTGCACCTGAAGTGCCGTAACCCACAGGGCTACAGACCAAGAGCTGGAAAGTGGGATTAGGCTGGGTAGCTCTTGGTCGGCCGGCACGGACACGATGGGCCGAATGGCCTCCTTCCGTGCTGTAAATTTCTACGATTAGCAGAAGCTCCACTGTCACTTATCCCCGCTGCTGCTTTCTATCTGTCGCACTAACCAGTATTTCGACGTGTGTGTGTGTGTGTGTGTTTTTTTCTCTCTCCCAGCGCCTTCGGTTCCCCTCGACGTGCTCTCGGTCACCAACTCGTCGTCCCAGCTGGTCGTGAAATGGAAGCCGCCAGCCTTTTCGAACGGGAACATCACCTATTACCTGGTGCGCTGGCAACAACAGCCGGAGGACACCGAACTTTACAAACATGACTACTGTCACAAAGGTACGGGCCAGCCAGCGGATTGAGGCGCTGATCCACGCGATGAAACAACAAGTACTCGTGTAATAAGCACCTTTAGCGTAGTCAAACGTCCCAAGGTGCTTCACGGGGAGTGTTGAGATTTTTTTTTTTTTTAAATTACACTGAGCTGCACAAGGAGAAATTTGGTGACCAAAGGTTTTAAGGAGCGTCTTAGGTAGTTCCAGAGCTTGGGGCCCAGCCACCAATGGTGGAGCGATAAAGGTCACACACAGGAACCCAGAGTCCCTGTGGTGTTTCGCCCACTCCCAGGGGTCACACAGTGCCCTTCCTGCCTCCGTTGGTCGGCTGACTCACCCCTGACTGGGGAGCAAGCATGAGCCCTGCAGCTGTTTTTATTTATTCATTCACAGGACGTGGCCGTCGCTGGCAAGGCCGGCATTTATTGTCCATCCTGAGAAGGTGGTGGTGAGCCGCCTTCACAGCCATTGGAATGTCTCGCTGGGGCATTTCAGAGCACAGTTAAAGTGGGTCCGTAGTCACATAACGGCCAGACCGGGAAAGGGTGGCAGATTCCCAGGTAGGTTTTTACGCCAATCCGGTAGTTTCATGGTCACCATTATTGAGACTAGCTTTTTAATTCTCGATTTATTTAATTCGCTGAATTTAAATTCCCCAGCTGCCATGGTGGGATTTGAGCTCTGGCCTCTGGATCATTAGTCCGGGTCTCTGGGTCAGAAGGCCAGTAACATACCCACTGTGCTACTGTACCTGCTATCGGTGTGTGTGTAATATATTTGCTCCATGCTTAAGAATTCATAGCAACACATTGCTATTGAGAACTAGTTGGTTTATTAGCAAAAGGTTTAACAATCACACTGCACATTACCAATTCTTTCTCCAGGCTCACAACCACCTGTCCCATCGTGGATCTCCCCCCCCCGAACCCAACTGGCTGGGGTTTTATTGAGTCTTGTGAACATCACATGACTGGCTAAGCCATTCCCAACTCAACAGCTCTACAACTATTTCAGTTGAAACCATAATCAAGTGCCCCCTTATTAAAGGGGGCACTAAAACTGGGGGTGATGATGCACTGCAATCCCTCTGGTGTCCACCTCTTGCGGAAGGCCGCCAGCGTTACCGGTGGACACAGCGTGCTCCCTCTCCAGGGACACCGTGGCTCGGATGTAGCAACAGCTCTACAACTATTTTGTAGACACAAATAAACAAGTGCCCCCTGATTAAAGGGGGGGGGGGCACTCCAAATCTTTTGAAGTGCCCTCTTTTTTTTTTGAGGGTACAAATTATACAAGTACCCCCTGGCTAAAAGGGGGAGGCACTAAAACCGACAACTTAGATCTGTGAGCATACTCACAGGAGCATTTATTGCAGTGTCGCTCAGTGTCACAGAAAGCACTGTGTCATTGACTGGGTGAGACAATGTGCCCGATTTTATTCATTTATTAACAGCCCGGTGTTGGGGTAAAAAGAAGACTTCTCTTCCTCGAGGCGGACTCCCTGACATAAAGAATCGACATCGGCCCGTAACCCCGCCCGTATAGCGACCACGGAATCACTCGAGACCAAACCTCAGTTTAACCGGTTTTTATTCAAGCATGCTCGGGAAGGTTCCGATGAACACTTCCCCGATTAGAGGGTTTACAATTACAATTATACAGCTTTTCAAGGTGTGCGACCCTCCTACAGAACCACTGATTGGCCGACTGCTATCAGTGAAGTTGCGTTGATTCATCCCCACCTGTCCATCTCCCATCACACGTCATCCTCCCGGAATGTGTTATTCAGTGGTGTCAACTCTGCCTCCATTGCTCATGATGTGTGAAGTAACCTTGCATCCCAGGGTTTGCTGTGCTTCTAGACTGTTGACTCTCCACTGCTCTTGGTGGATGTGTTATTCAGTACTGAGTGTATGTTTTCACCTTCTATCAGTCTGTGCTAAGGGTCAATGCATTGTTGGCCACTTATAAGCCCTGCAATCTGGACTGTGCTGGATCAGTTCACTACCTTCAGTATCCTTTTGGTGACCATCTTTTATCCCCTTTTCACCAGCAATGACGTTAAAAGTTGGAGGGAGGGTGTCGGGGAGTGGGGGCTGTGGGAGTTAGTTGAGTCGAATGTCTAATGTGTGCACAGACGGTGTGAACGCCGCCATTCTCAGCCACTCTCTGTCCCCATTGCAGGTCTGAAGCTGCCCACCAGAATCTCGGCCACTGGGACGATCGACATGGACGGAGATTCTGACTCCAAGCAGTCGGATAAAACTAACCACGGGCAGTGCTGCACCTGCCCAAAGACCCAGGCCGAGATCAACGCAGAGGCCGAGGAGGTTATGTTTCAGAAAATGTTCGAGAATTTTCTCCACAACTCCATCTTCATGCCCAGGTACCGTAAAGCGCCCCTGCATAACCTGTCCTCCGCTTCGTGATCTGGCGTTTAGAAGAATGAGAGGTGATCTCATTGAGACATACATAATTCTTACAGGGCTCAACAGGGTAGATGCAGGGAGGATGTTTCCCCCGGGCTGGGGAGTCTAGAACCAGGGGTCACAGTCTCAGGATAAGGGGTCGGCCATTTAGGACTGAGATGAGGAGAAACTTCTTCACTCAGAGGGTGGTGAATCTTTGGAATTCTCTGCCCCAGAGGGCTGTGGAGGCTCCGACAAAGATCGATAGATTTTTCGATATTAAGGGAATCGAGATATATGGAGATCGGACGGGAAAGTGGAGTTGAGGTCGAAGATCAGCCATGATCTCATTGAATGGCGGAGCAGGCTCGAGGGGCCGACTCCTGCTCCTTGTTCTTGTGTTCTGTTCTTCAAACTATTCCCCACGGATAATGGTCAACGGCCATCCCAATTCCAGCACAGGGTTTCCGGGGTTGAATCCTGAATGCAGCATAAATGAATATGACGGCAGGACTCCAATACAATCCAAGCTGTTTGGTCAGGCTGTGCTCAACACCAGTAACAGTCAGCCGCGGCTCAGTGGGCAGCACTCTCGCCTCTGGGTCACAAGGTTGTGGGTTCAAGCCCCACTCCAGGGACTGGAGCACAATCTAGGCTGAAACTCCAGTGGGAGGCAGTGCTGAGGGAGTGCCGCACTGTCGGAGGGGCAGTGCTGAGGGAGCGCCGCACTGTCGGAGGGGCAGTGCTGAGGGAGCGCCGCACTGTCGGAGGGGCAGTGCTGAGGGAGCGCCGCACTGTCGGAGGGGCAGTGCTGAGGGAGCGCCGCACTGTCGAAGGGGCAGTGCTGAGGGAGCGCCGCACTGTCAGAGGGTCAATGCTGAGGGAGCGCCGCACTGTCGGAGGGGCAGTGCTGAGTGAGCGCTGCACTGTCGGAGGGGCAGTACTGAGGGAGCGCTGCACTGTCAGAGGTGCTGTCTTTCGGATGAGACGCTAAACCGAGGCCCTGTCTGCTCTCTCAGGTGGATGTAAAAGATCCCATGGCACTATTTCGAAGAAGAGCAGGGGAGTTCTCCCCGTTGTCCTGGGGCCAATATTTATCTCTCAACCAACACCACTAAAACAGATTATCTGGGTCATTATCACATTGCTGTTTGTGGGAGCTTGCTGTGCGCAAATTGGCTGCTGCATTTCCCACATTGCAACAGTGACTACACTCCAATAGTACTTCATTGGCTGTAAAGCGCTTTGCGTCGTCCGGTGGTCGTGAAAGGTGCTATATAAATGCAAGTCTTGCTGATGTTTGGTCGTGCACCGAGGAGGGTGGACTCGGGTGGTCAGACTCTGTGGCCTTGGGGGATGGTGTCTCTGGGGCTCGCCGGGAGAGGCGGAGGCTGAGAGTGATTATGGTTTGTGCCCAGCCAGGCTATCCGTGTCAGCCCGGCTGCAGCCTGCCAAGTTAGCCGTTGAGGAATTGCCTGTCGCCTCTTATCACCAGGTTTGCTGCCAATGTAAATCGTTTTGGGGCAGGTGTCTGAAGAAAAGTTGCTTTGACTTTCAAAGAAAAAATAAAAATGCGGTCGCTGTAAAAAAAAACGGTCAGAAATGGCCGGGGAGCGGGGGCTGTGGGATTTGGTGGGAATGTTGGGGGCCGTTTTATTCAGACCGTTCTTGGGGGCTGTATTTTCCGGGGCTGACCGCCTCTGTTAGCGGCCTCGGAGGGGCGACAATGGCGGTGGAGAGCTCTCCCGGGCGGGCGACCAGTGTTTGGGGCGGGGGGGGGGGGTTTCGGACCATTACCGCCCGAGAGAGGCGAGCCGGTGTGCACCGCCCCCTGGTCACGACACCGGGCTCGATTCCGGAGTCCCCCGTACGCCCCGCGGGCGTTCCGAGCTGTACCGGCCGCAGTGAGCACAGCACTGTCCACCTGGGGGTCAGTGTGGGTGGTTTTTATTGCCTTTTATGTTGCGGTGGCCGTGGGCTCTGTATTGGAAATGTTTCTTGGAGGGGTTTTTTTTCAGGGTTTTTCTTCACCCCAAGCCTCTTGAATGCTCCAAGGCCGGTTGTTTAGCTCGGAATTTTCGCTTACTCAGCCGGCCTAGCGCCTCCCTTAGTGCTCCGCCCCCAGACTCGGGGTCCAGCTGTGCAATATTGCCGACTGTTTGCTTAAACTTTACCGCCTGGAAATCAGCAACGCCGAAAACCCAGCTCCCAAGGTCTTCTCCCGGGGTTTATTTTTTGGGGGGTGTGTGGCCCCTTTAAATAGCGGTTATTCCCGTTGAAAGGCCGACAAGCGGCCCACGCCGGAGCTTCAGACCGCCGTGCCGCTTAACGGGAACGCTGGTGCTCACGGTTGCTCCGGCTCTGGGTTCCCTCCAGCACTGCGCCCAGGTGGCTATTCCTCTTGTGGGGGCGTCGCACCCCTGCAAATTGCAGGGCTTCACCCCGCTGCCCCGCACAGGCACTTTCTAGCTCAGTGATTTAATGAGCGGGAGTGAGACCACCGGCTATCATCTCCACCGCCCCCGCCCCCCCCCCCACCCCAGCCTAGGGGTGCCGAGCCCTATTGTACGGTGACCCTGGTTGCATTCCATGAACTCACCACAGCCGAGCCAAAGCTTGGGGTTACACTTGCAGGCCGCTGTGGTGTAGTTGAGTCTCGGAAGAACGAAAAGAAAGAAAGACTTGCATTTCGATAGCGCCTTTCACGACCACCGGACGTCCCAAAGCGCTTTACAGCCAATGAAGTACTCTTGGAGTGTTGTCACTGTTGTAATGTGGGAAACACGACAAGCTCCCACACACAGCAGTGCGATAATGACCAGATAATCTGTTTTAGTGACAAATATTGGCCCCAGGACATCGGGGAGAACTCCCCTGCTCTTCGAAATAGTGCCGCGGGATCTTTTACAGCCATCTGAGAGGGCAGACGGGGCCTCGGTTTAACGTCTCAACTGGAAGATGACGCCTCCGACAGTGCGGTGCTCCCTCAGCTCTGCCCCTCCGACAGTGCGGCACTCCCTCAGCACTGCCCCTCTGACAGTGCGGCGCTCCCTCAGCACTGCCCCTCCGACAGTGCGGCGCTCCCTCAGTACTGCCCCTCCGACAGTGCGGCGCTCCCTCAGCTCTGCCCCTCCGACGGTGCGGCGCTCCCTCAGCACTGCCCCTCCGACAGTGCGGCGCTCCCTCAGCACTGCCCCTCCGACAGTGCGGCGCTCCCTCAGCACTGCACTGGGAGTGTCGGCCTAGAGTTATGTGCTCGATTCTCTGGAGCGGGACTTGCACCCGCGACCTTCTGGCTCCGAGGCGAGAGTGCTGCCCACTGAGACAGGGCTGATACCTCGGCTTGGCTGTGCCCTGCACTCTTCACACCCTCGGGTCATATCGACTACTGACCGGTTCAGAGGTCAAGAATGGCCAATGGGAAGTGGGGTTACTGGAGAGGTAGGTGGTACTGTAATACTGTACCACAGCAATCTTAACACCTTCAGAGGAGGGGGGAATATTGGCGGAAGAGATTGTTGTGTGGAGGAAGGGTTATATTATTGGAGTGCAGCTTGCTGAAAAACTAATTTGTTAAACCGTCTATAAAGCTGGCTACGGCCACACTAGTCTGAAAGTGCTTGATCTCGGAAGCTGAGCAGAGTCAGGCCTGGTTGGTACTTGGATGGGAGACCGCCTGGGAATACTTTGAGGTTTCTGTAGTGTAGCGGTTATCACGTTTGCCTTCCAAATGAGAGGTCCCCGGGTGGAAGCTTTATTTTACAAAATAGTTGTAGAGCTGTTGATGTTCACAAGACTCAATAAAGCCCCAGCCAGTTGGGTTCGGGGGATGAGGCAGGTGGTTGTGAGCCTGGTGGATGAGCTGGTAATGTGTAGTGTGATTGTTAAACCTTTTGCTAATAAACCAACTAGTTCTTAATAGCAATGTGTTGCTATGGATTTTTAAGCAATGAACCCATCAGTCAATTGCATAACACTGGCTCCGCAGTGAAGTGCGGACTTGTACAAGGGACTTGGCGGAGAGATTTAAATCACTTGTCTGTAGCGTGACTGTGGCAGTCACTCCCATACAGCTTTCTGCTTCCAATGCAGGATATCCGGGCCGGGAGCGGGGACTGGGGGGGGGCAATCCTTAGTCACGTTAGTCAGTATTGGAACGGGTTCATATCCTGTACTAGGTCAACAGAACAGCCTGACCCCAAACCGGCTCCCCTCTCTAAGCTGGCCGTCGGAAAAATGTTAATGAATGATTACCGGCATGCTGTCCCTTCTCACAGTTTGGCTTTGTCCAAACCCGACTAAAATATGAGAACTGTTCCATTAAATTAAATGCACGCTTTGGAGTCCGGCTAAGGGAGGGTCCTGTCTGACTGCTCTCCTTTAAGAAAGGAAGACTTGTTTTTAAACACCGCTTGTCGTCAAAAAGTGCTTTGCATAACTTTTTGAGTGTAAGCAAAGACTGCAGCCGATTTGTACAAGCCAATTATTCCGGGGGATTTTTATTTCTGGTTGAGAGAGGAATGTGAAGCGGGTAGAGGTGGGGGGCAGCTCCCCCCTCCCTCCTTCCTCCTTCCTCCTTCCCCCCCCTCCTCCCCCCTCCCTCCTCCCCCCTCCCCCCTCCCCCATCCCTCCCTCCTCCCCCCTCCCTCCTCCCCCTCCCTCCTCCCCCCTCCCTCCCCCCCCTCCCTCCTCCCCTCCCTCCTCCTCCTCCCTCCTCCCCCCTCCCTCCTCCCCCCTCCCTTGTCCCTCGTCCCCCCTCCCCCCTTCGAATGGTGCCAGAGACCCGCCTACACAGGCAGACCTCGGGGCTAACCGGACCTCGACGGTACGACACTCTCGCGGTGACACGGCGAGAGTCGGCCTGGGTTTTGTGCTCAAGTCGCGGAACAGGTTCTCGAAGCTTACATGGAGCATGTTTCCCCCGGGCTGGGGAGTCTAGAACCAGGGGTCACAGTCTCAGGATAAGGGGTCGGCCATTTAGGACTGAGATGAGGAGGAATTTCTTCACTCAGAGGGTGGTGAATCTTTGGGATTCTCTGCCCCAGAGGGCTGTGGAGGCTCAGTCATTGAGTATGTTCAAGGCTGAGAACGATAGATTTTTGGATATTGAAGGAATCGAGGGATATGGGGATCGGGCGGGAAAGTGAGGTTGAGGTCGAAGATCAGCCATGATCTTATTGAATGGCGGAGCAGGCTCGAGGGGCCGAATGGCCGACCCCTGCTCCTAATTCTTATGCTCTTCCTCCTGTGGTGGTGCGACTGCCAACTGAGCAAGGTTGGCCAGTCATGGGTTAAATCCGCGCCCAGTGGCTTCACTCTGGCTCCTCAACTTGTCTGCGTAGCATTGAAAGGGATTTTTAATCAGCAATTGCATTCCATGGAGACACTGCCTCCTCCCGAAGGACGGATTGGCTGGGTCGTTCCTTTACTCTTTATTGGTTCTTGGGACGTGAGAGTCGCTGGACCTTTATCGCCCCCCCCCTCACCCCTTCCTGCTCTCGGAAAATGGCGTTAGGCCTTTTGTAAGTGCTCGCAGTTTCAGCCACAACTTACTGGCTTGCTCGTGGGCGGTCGGGAGTGAACGTGTTGGTGTGAGGCTGGGCTGCTGCGTGATTCTCGAGCCTTGTTAACCTTGGCCGTTCCTTGCTTCAGGTGTTCGTCACCCCCCCTTCCGGAGCGGAGGCGGGAAGTCTTTGCTCCGGGGAGTCTGTGTGAATGGGACATTAGCGGCTCAAATTAACTGCTTCGCGATGAAGTGGCTTTTGACGCCGAGCGTAGCAGTGAATAATTTATAGATGGTTCCGTACTTTGCCTGTTGAAAGGGAGTTTGTCTGTCGGCAGCACTGGAGGCTGTGTGCTCCCATGGCCATTCACTAACCTCGCTCCAGTGTCCGCCGGGGCTCACTGGGCAGCGCACTCGCCTCGGAGTCAGGAGGTCGTGGGGTCAAGTCCCACTTCAGCACGTAAAGCCAGGCTGACACTCCGAGTGCCGCACTGACGGAGGGGCAGTGCTGAGGGAGTGCCGCACTGACGGAGGGACGGTGCTGAGGGAGTGCCGCACTGACGGAGGGACAGTGCTGAGGGAGTGCCGCACTGTCGGAGGGGCAGTGCTGAGGGAGTGCCGCACTGACGGAGGGACAGTGCTGAGGGAGTGCCGCACTGACGGAGGGACAGTGCTGAGGGAGTGCCGCACTGACGGAGGGGCGGTGCTGAGGGAGTGCCGCACTGACGAAGGGGCGGTATTGAGGGAGTGCCGCACTGACGGAGGGGCGGTATTGAGGGAGTGTCGCACTGTCGGAGGGGCAGTACTGAGGGAGCGCGCACTATCGGAGGGGCAGTGCTGAGGGAGCGCCGCACTGTCGGAGGGGCAGTGCTGAGGGAGTGCCGCACTGTCGGAGGGGCAGTACTGAGGGAGCGCCGCACTGTCGGAGGGGCAGTGCTGAGGGAGCGCCGCACTGTCGGAGGGGCAGTGCTGAGGGAGCGCCGCACTGTCGGAGAAGCCGTCTTTCAGATGAGATGTTAAGCCTCGTCTGCCACGTAAAAGATTCCACTATTTCGATGAAGAGCAGGGGCGTTATCCCTGGTGTCCTGGGCCAATATTCATCCCTCAATCAAGATAACAAAACAAAATAGAGTGAATATAGGCCGAGTCTCCTCAGTCTCTCATTGGACAATCCCCCCATCCCTGGAATCAGTCTGGATGCACTCTCAAAGGGAAATAAATCCTTCCTTCGGTATAGAGACTAAAACTGTAGCCAGGACTCTAGGTGTGGTCTCACCACAGCCCGGTATAATGGAAGTGAGACGAGGAGTATCCTAGGTTCAATTCCCGGTCATCCCCAAGTTTTCTGAGGGGTTCCTAGTCCTGATTGGCAGCCAGTGAGTCCTGTTGGAAGTTTGAGTGTGTATAGACATCAGGTAAGGACAGGATTAGTCTTGGTGTAAAGCCTACCACAGTCGAATAGCTTGTTGCCACTGATTTCCCACCCCCGCAATTTTCTCCTCTGATTACCGAATTGCAGTTCTACCCACCGGCACCTCATTCATGTCTGAACCTTGACAGTGAGGAGCAGCAGACTATTTGACTGCAAGAGGCGTCACAGCCAAGGCTGATCCCGTCCTCTCGGAGGTTCTGGATAGTTTTGGCAATGCTCACAATGCTAATTCAGCAGGGAGCAGGGGTATTGAGCCCAACGCCTGGCTGGTGTGTGACTCCGGGCGTTTAACCCTCCACTATCGAGTGAAATGTGGCCCCTTCCTCGCGAGGAGTGGCTGGAAGCCTGCCAGCTTCCTTGGGACCGTACCCAGCAAAGTGTCGGTGCTTTGAGCAGAGGAGGCCACTGCGAAATAAATGGCAATTATTCTTCAGCACGACCTTGAATGGGGCCTTTTCCTTCTCCCGAGCAGCGGTGTTTAACAGAAAATGAGCAGGTCCTAGTGGGCTGGAGCAGACTGCTGCCAGTGAGCTCGGCTTTGCTGAACTCCCCAAGTGGAGTGGTGGTGCCCGCCCCTTCTGTAAACACCCTTGACTCATCGAGTCAGCGGTGCGTTCTAATTGGTTTGTCCCACAACGCGGGCCCTGCCATCGGGAGAGTTTGTAGTACAAGTGACTTCGTGTTGAAGGCAGTGGATTGGAATCTCTGTGGCTTTGTGGCTTTTGCTCTGTTTCTCCACCCTGCACACTGCCTCGGCTTTTCAGCAGACACGGAGTTGGAGCTGGAGGACGCAGACATCAATCCCCACCCTGTTTCCCGCACTACAACAGTGACTACACTCCACAAGTACTTCATTGGCTGCAAAGTGGTTTGGGGCGTCCAGTGGTCGTGAAAGGCGCTCTATAAATGCAAGTTTGCCTTTCTCTCGGCCCGCCTGCCGTGTTCTTGTGCCCTGCTGCAACTGGATGTATTGAGCAAATGGTGTCATAAACATCTGCCTGGTAGTTACTGCAACTGCTGGAGAGACATCCCCGAGGTGGCCATTCCTGCTGGAAGCGGACTCGATATACTGTAAAGTGAGCACTGGGTCGATTTGCATTGTCCGTGCCCTGGGTTGAACAGCTCGGCTTCACACCGAACCCACGATCCGCAGACACCCCAGGAAAGAAAGACCTGCCTTTATATAGCGCCTTTCATGACCACCAGACGTCCCAAAGCGCTTTACAGCCAATGAAATACTTCTGGAGTGTAGTCACTGTTGTAATGTGGGAAACGCGGCAGCCAATTTGCGCACATCCTCATCATAGGCAGTCCCTCGGAATCGAGGCAGACTTGCTTCCACTCTAAAAGTGAGTTCTCAGGTGGCTGAACAGTCCAATACGGGAATTACAGTCTCTGTCACAGGTGGGATAGACACTGGTTGAAAGAAAGGGAGGGTGGAACTGGTTTGCCGCACGCTCCTTCCGCTGCCTGTGCTTGATTTCTGCACGCTCTCGGCACTCAGCAAGCTCCCACAAACAGCAGTGTGATGACCAGATGATCTGACTTTTTTGTTATGTTGATTGAGAGTTAAATATTGGCCCAGGCCACCGAGGATAACTCCCCCCTGCTCCTCTTCAAAATAGTGCCATGGGATCTTTGACATTCACCTGAGAGGGCAGACGGGGCCTCGGTTTTAACGCCTTATTCGAAAGACGGCACCTCCGACAGTGCGCCGCTCCCTCAGCACTGCACTGGGAGCGTCGGTGCTCAAGTCCCTGGAGTGGGACTTGAACCCACGACCTTCCGACTCCGAGGGGAGAGAGAGTGCTGCCCACTGAGCCATGGCCGACACAATTGATAAAAGATTGGTGTCACTTGGTGCAAAGAACAGCTTCTCCAGGGAGACGGTGGAAGAAGTATTCATTCATTCAAATGAAGATTAGATAGATTTTTTTTCCGAAAATAATGTTTGGGGACACAGTATGTGAGTAGTGTGGGCAGTGTAGCGAGCTCGGGGGGCACAGGGGCCTTTGGGCCTCTGGTTCCCCAAAGCTCTCCCCCCACTGGGGAGGGGGTTTCCTCACCTCATGTCTGGGTCTGTTGTAGACTCATTGATGGCTGTGATTGGTCAACAACTCCAGTATCTTGAAAATGAGGAAAGGTTTTGATCGAGTGGATATAGAGAGAGCAGTTTCCACTTGTGGGGAAGAACATAACTCGAGGCCATCAATATCAGATAGTCACACAGAAATCCAGTAGGGAATTCAGGAGAAACTTCTTTACCCAGAGAGCGGTGAGAATGTGGAACTCGCTGCCACAGGGAGGGGTTGAGGCGAATAGTATCGATGCATTTAACGGGAGGCTGGACACGTATATGGGGGAGAAGGGAATAGAGGGTTATGCTGATGGATTTAGATGAGGAAAGACGGGAGGAGGCTCGAGTGGGGCATAAACGCCGGCACGGACTGGTTGGGCCCAATGGCCTGTTTCTGTGCTGTATCTCCCGTGTGACCGTTGTACCCTGCAACTACCAGGATGGGCGAAGGCGATCTCAGTCTGTATTTCGGTGCAACAATTCCTGCTTTTGCTGCACCGTGCTCCTTTACTTCGATCAACCTACATGTTCATAAGAAGCTTCATTAGCAGATATTATTATTATGCAGGCTGAATACTGCAGGGAGCTCACGTTCCTGAGATTAACTAGAGCTTGTCTGCATTGATTATTTGCTCAATATGACATTGTTAGCTTTTATCTGCACTGAACCTAAACTCAAAAGCTGTGTGTCAGTAAATTGCTAATTTTAATCAACATAAAATTAAATGTTCAACTAATCAGCTTGAAAGGCCAGTGCATGTGGGTGCAGTGTGCAGCCTAATATTTAATTGGCTATTTGAGCGCTGCTTATTGAATAAAATGAAAGTAATGCGTGTCTCAGCAAGCTCACGGTCCGTGATCGAAGATGTGCTGCAGTAAAAGTCGCGGTATTGACAATATTTTCAGTGATTTTCCCCTTGGGTTTCTCCCCTGAAGATACAGTCTCTTGTGTGAGACTGGAATATAATGTGGAGAAATGTGACGTTATCCACTTTGGGAGGAAAAATAGAAAAGCGGAGTATTTTTTAAACGGTGAGAGATTGGGAAATGTTGGTGTTCAGAGGGACCTGGGTGTCCCTGTACACCAGTCACCGAAAGTTAACCCGCAGGTACCGCAAGCAATTAAGAAAGCAAATGGTATGTTGGCCTTTATTACAAGAGGATTTGAGTATAAGAGTAAAGGCGTCTTCCTGCAATTATATAGAGCCCTGGTGAGACCGCACCTGGAGTATTGTGTACAATTTTGGTCTCCTTACCTAAGGAAGGATATACTTGCCATGGAGGGAATGCAATGAAGGTTCACCAGACTGATTCCTGGGATGGGGGGATTGTCCTATGAGGACAGATTGAGCAGACTAGGCTGATATTCTCTATAGAGTTTAGAAGATTGAGGTGTGATCTCATTGAAACATACAACATTCTTCCAGGGCTTGACAGGGTAGATGCAGGGAGGGTGTTTCCCCCGGGCTGGGGAGTCTAGAACCAGGGGTCACAATCTCAGGATAAGGGGTCGGCCATTTAGGACTGAGATGAGGAAGAATTTCTTCACTCAGAGGGTGGTGAATCTTTGGAATTCTCTGCCTCAGGGGGCTGTGGAGGCTCATTGAGTATATTCAAGGCTGAGATCGATAGATTTTGGGATATTAAGGGAGCCAAGGGATATGGGGGTCGGGCGGGAAAGTGGAGTTGAGGTCGAAGATCAGCCATGATCTGATTGAATGGCGGAGCAGGCTCGAGGGGCCGAATGGCCGACTCCTCCTAATTCTTATATTCTTGGTAGAGGCACCACCAGTAGAGCCTGCTTCTGCCCCTCCCTGAAGCCCCTCGTATGTAGACTTTTCAGCAGCAGTCACTAGCTAGCAGCCAGAAAAAGGAAGAGGCCATTCAGCCCCTCGAGTCTGTTCCGTCATTCAATTCGATCACGGCTAATCTGTAGCTCCGTCGACCCGCCTTGGTTCCGTAACCCTGAATACCCTCGCCTAACAAAAAATCTATCAATCTCAGTTTTCAATTGACTCCCCCCCCCCCCCCAGCCTCAACAGCTTTTTGGGGGGTGGGGGCGAAGAGAGAGTTTCAGATTCCCCCACCGTCCTTTGTGTGAAGAAATGCTTCCTGAACAGCCTGGCTGTGATTTTAAGGTGACACCCCCTTATTCTGGACTCTCCCACCAGAGGGAATCGCACCTCTCTTTTTCTCTCTCTCTCTCTCTCTCTCTTTTTCACTCTCTCTCTCTCTCTATACCCTATCAACTCCTTTAATCATCGCAATAAATGCCTCCGGGAGCAGAAACTCTGGCTGATCTTTTATTGGTTCTCCACCTGTCATTTAGGGGCAGTGATGCAGACTGTAACACCCCAGTGGCATAAACTGGGGATTGAGCCTGACTCCTTTAAGAACATAAGAAATAGGAGCAGGAGTAGGCCATACGGCCCCTCGAGCCTGCTCTGGCATCCGATCATGGACTCGGCTCCACTTCCCCGCTCGTTCCCCATAACCCCTTATCACCTTATCGTTTAAGAAACTCTCTCTCTCTCTCTCTCTCTCTCTCTCTCTCTCTGATCTGTACAGCTCAGTTCCACATCAGCCAATTTAATTATCAGCTCAGTCATTGGGGGAAGCTGTGCTTGGTGCATATGTTTCAAATTATTGTCACATTTGAACAGCCTGCAAAGCCCCCTGTGTAGCTTTTTAATAAACCTGTGAAAGAAAGACGTGCATTTATATACACCTTTCGCAACCTCAGTACATCCCAAATGCTTTACAACCAAAGTAGGAAACGCGGCAGCCAATTTGCAAACAGCAAGCTCCCACAAACTGCAACGTGACAATGACCAGATAATCTGTTTTTTAGTGATGTTGATTGAGGGATAACTCCCCTGCTCTTCTTCAAAATAGTGCCGCGAGATCTTCAGTGTCCACCTGAGAAGGTTTAATGTCTCATCCGAAAGAAGGCCCCTCCGACAGTGCAGCACTCCCTCAGTACTGCCTCTCCCTCAGTACTGCCTGTCCGACAGTGCTGCACTCCCTCAGTACTGCCCCTCCCTCAGCACTGACCCTCCGACAGTGCGGCACTCCCTCAGCACTGACCCTCCGACAGTGCGGCACTCCCTCAGCACTGACCCTCCGACAGTGTGGCACTCCCTCAGCACCGCCCCTCCGACACTGCAGCACTCCCTCAGTGCTGCCCCTCTGACAGTGCGGCACTCCTTCAGCACTGACCCTCTGACAGTGCGGCGCTCCCTCAGCACTGCCCCTCCGACAGTGCGGCGCTCCCTCAGTACTGCCTCTCCCTCAGTGCTGCCCCTCCGACAGTGCGGCGCTCCCTCAGAACTGACCCTCCGACAGTGCGGCACTCCCTCAGTACTGCCCCTCCCTCAGCACTGACCCTCCGACAGTGCGGCACTCCCTCAGCACTGACCCTCCGACAGTGCGGCACTCCCTCAGCACTGCCCCTTCGACAGTGCGGCGCTCCCTCAGCACTGCCCCTCCGACAGTGCGGCGTTCCCTCAGCACTGCACTGGGAGTGTCAGCCTGGATTTTGTGCTCAAGTCCCTGGAGTGGGACTTGAACCCACAACCTTCTGACTCAGAGGCGAGAGTGCTGCCCACTGAGCCACGGCTGACAATTTTAGAAATAGCGCCTGAGATGTTCTTTGTCTAGCTTTACCCGTGTTTGGCCAATTTATGACGGTAGCGGGACAGAAGAACATAAGAAATAGGAGCAATAAGATCATGGCTGATCTTCTACCTCAACTCCACTTTCCTGCACTGTCCCTATATCCCTCGATTATCTTGAAGTACCTTCCAAAGAGACGTTACCTGAGGTGTGGGGGTTGGGGGGGGGGGGGCGGGCCTGAGGTGTGGGGGTTGGGGGGGGGCGGGCCTGAGGTGGGGGGGTTGGGGGGGGGGGCGGGCCTGAGGTGTGGGGGTTGGGGGGGGGGCGGGCCTGAGGTGTGGGGGTTGGGGGGGGGCGGGCCTGAGGTGTGGGGGTTGGGGGGGGGGGGGCCTGAGGTGTGGGGGTTGGGGGGGGGGGCGGGCCTGAGGTGTGGGGGTTGGGGGGGGGGGCGGGCCTGAGGTGTGGGGGTTGGGGGGGGGGGCGGGCCTGAGGTGTGGGGGTTGGGGGGGGGCGGGCCTGAGGTGTGGGGGTTGGGGGGGGGGGCGGGCCTGAGGTGTGGGGGTTGGGGGGGGGGGCGGGCCTGAGGTGTGGGGGTTGGGGGGGGGGGCGGGCCTGAGGTGTGGGGGTTGGGGGGGGGGGGGCGGGCCTGAGGTGTGGGGGTTGGGGGGGGCGGGCCTGAGGTGTGGGGGTTGGGGGGGGGGGCGGGCCTGAGGTGTGGGGGTTGGGGGGGGGGGCGGGCCTGAGGTGTGGGGGTTGGGGGGGGGGGGGCGGGCCTGAGGTGTGGGGGTTGGGGGGGGGGGGCGGGCCTGAGGTGTGGGGGTTGGGGGGGGGGGCGGGCCTGAGGTGTGGGGGTTGGGGGGGGGCGGGCCTGAGGTGTGGGGGTTGGGGGGGGCGGGCCTGAGGTGTGGGGGTTGGGGGGGGGGCGGGCCTGAGGTGGGGGGGTTGGGGGGGGGGGGGGCGGGCCTGGTGGTTTTGGCTCGTGATGTCTTGTTGGATGCCGGCAGTTCAGTCATTTGCTTTTGGCTTCCGGCCTTGCTCAAAAAAAACAAATCTCCGCCTTAAACGCCTGATGTGTCTGCGTGCTTCTCCCGACAGGCCTTTCCGTAAGCGCAGGGACACGTTTGGGATCGCCAACGCCACGCTTCCGGCCAATAACACGGCCGTGCCCGAGCACCGCGGCAACGGTTCCAGCCGGGAGCGCAAGCAGGACTACCCCTTCTTCGAGAACAAAGTGTGGTACAGGGACCGGACGGTGATCTCCAACCTGCGGCACTTCACCACTTACCGCGTGGACATCCACGCCTGCAACCACGAGGCGCTGGAGCTTGGCTGCAGCGTCTCCACCTTCGTCTTTGCCAGGACCATGCCGGCGGGTGAGCTTAAGGACAGCCGGCTGGACTTCGGGCTTATCGGGGCGGGAAGGTTACCGGCCGGGGAATGGTTTGCGCCTCGGTGAGCAAGTTTGGGACGTCTGAGCCCTGGGGATGCAGTGTGAAGGGAGGCGTCGTACACCTCTCGTGGCACAGAGGGTGGGAAACTCGTGAACTCGAGTGCCGGGCCGTGTGCGCTCCGAGGGGGCCCTGGGGGAGGGGAGGGGGAGAGAAAACCGTAAAAATAAAACACAAGAAACATTCTCCAAACATCGCCCACGCCACCACAACACAAGTCGCTGAAATAATTAGCGGAACAAACACTCGCACTTACCGTGGGACACTTTTTAATTTTTTACCTTCCTCCTTACCGGCGGCTATGCCGGATTGCTCTGATTTCCCAGGGACCAATTGCCGGGGCGCACTTCCAAGAGGACGAGTCGGGCGAAAGGCCAAACTCCTGCCGGTGTCGCGAGCAGCGGCGTTACACGCCCGGCGCTGCTCTCCCCGGCAAGGGCTGCCGAGTGCCACCGCGAAACCGGACGCTAGAATCGCGGCGGGACGCAGGAGACCTCACGGGCCGCCGTTCGCGCCGCTCCGGGGGCCAAAACCCCGAGCGCAAAGGCCCGTAAAGTCTAGCCCAACACGGGTCAGCTGTGGCTTTCGCCCGTTTCCCCCATCGAGAAACCTCGGCACGGGGCCACGGCTGGGCCGAGATGTTGCAAAGCCTTTGTTGGCCGCGGCATGGAATCCAAGAGCAGGGGAGGCTATGCTTGAACTGTATGAAACACTGGTTAGGCCACAGCTGGAGTACTGCGTGCAGTTCTGGTCACCACATTACAGGGAAGATGTGATTGCACTGGAGAGGGTGCAGAGGAGATTTACGAAGATGTTGCCAGGACTGGAGAATTTTAGCGATGAGGAAAGATTTGGAGAGGCTGGGGTTGTTTTCTTTGGAACAGAGGAGGCCGAGGGGAGACCTGATTGAGGTGTATAAAATTATGAGGGGTCTAGATAGAGTGGATAGGAAGGACCTATTTCCCTTAGCAGAGGGGTCAACAACCAGTGGGCGTACATTTAAAGTTTTTGGTAGGAGGTTTAGAGGGGATTTGAGGGGAAATTTCTTCACCCAGAGGGCGGAGGGGGTCTGGAACTCGCTGCCTGAAAGGGTGGTAGAGGCAGAAACCCTCACCACATTTAAAAAGTACTTGGAGGTGCACTTGAAGTGCCGTAACCTACAGGGCTACGGACCCAGAGCTGGAAAGTGGGAGTAGGCTTGGGTAGCTCTTGGTCGGCCGGCACAGACACGATGGGCCGAATGGCCTCCTTCCGTGCTGTAACTTTCTGCGATAGCAGAGCAGAGGTGGCACTTCAAGTCGCTGGTTGACGGCAAACCGTAGATTGTGGGACAAGAGAAGGCCGAGCGAGGCGGGAAATTCCCGCTGTGTTTGAGGTCCGCGGAAGGAATGTGCTCTAGCCGGGGAAGGCACGATGAATCTTCATCTCGTTATGGGGTGGGGGGAGAATGAAAGGGGAATGAAAGAATCACTGGGCAGAAGCAAAACAGTGCGGATGCTGGAAATCTGAAATACAGAGAACGCTGGAAACACTCAGCGGGTCGGGCAGCATCTGTGGAGAGAGAAACAGAGCTAATGTTTCGGCTCGGTGACCCTTTGTCGGAACTGGAAAAAGTTAGAGATTTTTCGCAAGTGTCAGGGCAGGGAAGGGGGCGGGGGGTGGCAGGGGGAGGATGGAACAAAAGGGAAGGTCTCTGATTGGGCGGAAGGCAGGAGAGATTAGAGCGACCAAAAGGGATGAGGGTGTGAGGCGAGAGGAGATGGTAATGGGACAAGTTAAGAAACAAAAGATGGGTCGAGACAGGGTGCAAATGGAAATGGCAGAATCAGCAAGGAATAATTCTTAGTTTGGATATTAAGGGAATCGAGGGAGATGGGGATCGGGCGGGAAAGTGGAGTTGAGGTCGAAGATCAGCCGTGATCTGATTGAATGGCGGAGCAGGCTCGAGGGGCCGAATGGCCGACTCCTGCTCCTAGTTATGCAGTTGTTATGGGTTCAGAGCTTTTCGGGAGTTGGCACATGACACTGGTCCTCCCCTTGATCCAGCAGGAGTGGGTTTAAGTGCCAGCGAGGATTCCCAAAGGGGAAAAAAAAAGCCCAGCGAGAAAGTTTTCGCGGTGAGAAACGGTGGATAAAAACCTTGTCAATGCCCTCTCTTGCAGAAAAAGCTGACAACGTACCCGGGCCGGTGGTGTGGGAGCCCGGCGATGACGACATCAGCATTTACCTCAAGTGGCCGGAACCACCGAGTCCCAACGGGCTGATACTTATGTACGAAGTGAAGTACAGTCGGGGCGACAGTGAGGTAAGGCGGCCCCTGGCAAGTCCGTCCGCCCAAGGGAGCGACAATGCTGTAGTGCTGGCTCCTTCGGATTTGAGCTCAAAAAACAAACAAGCTCGGCAGAGAAGGAAAAGTACACAACAACAACAACTTATATTTGTATAGCGCGCCTTTAACGTAGTGAAAAGTCCCAAGGCGCTTCGCGGGAATATTGAGATTTTAAAAATTTTGACACTCGAGCTGCATAATTAGGACGGGTAACCAAAAGCTCGGTCACAGAGGTCGGTTTTAAGGAGCGTCTTGAAGGAGGAGAGAGAGGTCGAGAGGCGGAGAGGTTTAGGGAGGGAGTTCCAGAGCTTGGGGCCCAGCCAACAGAAGGCACGGCCACCGATGGTGGAGCGATTATAATCGGGGATGACTTCAAGAGGGCAGAATTAGAGGAGCGCAGACATCTCGGGGGCAGGGGGGGGATTGTATGACTGGAGGAGCTTTGCGAGATAGTGAGGTGGCGAGGGCCATGGAAGGATTTGAAAATAAGGAAGAGAATCTGGGCCAATGATCCGGAGGCCCGGGTTCCAATCCCACCGCGGCGGCTGGGGAATTTAACTTCAGTTAATTAAATAGATCTGAAATAAAAGGCTAGTATCAGTAATGGTGACCATGTAACTACCGATTGTCGTAAAAACCTGTCTGGTTCGCTAATGACCTTTATCGGGAAGGAAATCTGCTGCCCTTACCCAGTCTGGCCTACATGAGTAATGTGATTGACTCTTAACTGTTCCTGAAATGGCCGAGTGAGCTATTCCGTTGTTTCATGCGGTAATAAATATTGGCCTTGCCAGAACCCGAGAACAATTTTTTTTTTTTAAAAAGAGAGAAAGGTTTGGACTCCAGACTGCACTGATTGGCTTGGGTCTGTGAGTGACAGTAGGAGGGCGGGCAGGTTGAGTTGACACAGTGAGGATTCTGGATGAGCGGGCGGAGTGGGATAGGGGACTGGACTGCGAGGCAAGCTCGCGGTGTGTGGGGCCTGTACCGATTAAGACCAGACAGGTTGCAATGTCGAACCTGGAGGCCAGAGGTGAGTGAGGAGCCTCCAACAGACTGTTGTGTCCTTGTCCAGGTTTCTCCGTGGGGCCCAGTACAAGTGCCGAGGGGTCTGTAGGCTGCGTGTAATTTGGTTGTGGTGCAGTTTGTGTCCCCGAGTCAGCAGTGCCTCGATGCCGCCCTTTGTTGAATCTGCTCTGCTGCACGGGCCGAGCACCGCGCACATATCGCAGTGTTGGCTGCTCCGTGCCTCCCCTGGCCCCGAACTCGCACCTCCCCTTGGGCCCCGATCACGTCTCGCCGCTCCTTCGCCCCCCACCTCAGCGTCTTTGGCGGAGGCAGACTCAATGGTGGCTTTCAAAAGGGAATTGGATAAGTATGGGACAGGGAGGCCCCCAACCTGCCTGAGGACACCAGCGGCAGGTCCCGGGGCCATAAAGTGAGTGGCCTCGGGAGCAGCGTGCAGACAGGCCACTTCAGGGGCCAGCGCGAGCTGGTGCAGGAGGGCGACGGCAAGATCCAGGTCGGTGATTGGAGCGTGGGCAGGGACAGCAGGGAGCGGAGAGGTCGGGGCGAAGGAGCGGCGAGAGATTGTGGAGGGATGTGATCGGGTTCCAGGGGAGGTGTGAGTTCAGGGGCCCAGGGCCAGCACGGGCCCAGCCTACACTGTGCGATATGTGTGCGCACTGGGTCCGTGCAGCAGAGCAGGTCTCCAGTCGTCCTGGTTAACCCTTGCCACTGGACCAAGACCTGGCTCTGTCAAGCCCCGTGTGGTGGCTGGTGTGCAACGGCCACCCCACGTTAAATAAATCCACCCACAGGCATCTTCCACCCTTCAAGATGTAGTTCGGGATCCGGAATATTAGGTCCTTCTTTGAAACACCTGTGAACTCATCCTTCTGTTGGCGTGGCAAGTCATCCTCGCTTCGAGGGACTGCGCCGATGATAGTTTTCGAATCTCCAGGCCTCCTTGCAGTGTTGTCTCTTTCTGTGCCCCTACAGATGCAGCAGGAGTGTGTGTCCAGACAGCAGTACAGGCTGTACAATGGCGGCTGTAAGCTGGACCGACTGAACCCTGGGAACTACACAGCAGAGGTGCGTGCCACCTCACTGTCTGGCAACGGTTCCTGGACCGATCCCGTGATGTTCTACATAAAGACAAAACGTAAGTCGAAGAGCTTCCATTGCAATAGCGTCTCCTCACCAACGACAATCTGCATTTATATAGCGCCTGTACCGTGGTAAAAGGTCCCAAGGCGTTTCACACGAGCATAATAAAACACACTTGAACACCGAGCCGCATAAGGAGATATTAATTAGGACAGGTGACCAAAAGCTTGGTCAAAGAGGTCGCTCTGAAATGAAGGAGGGAGAGGTGGAGAGGTTTAGGGAGGGAGTTCCAGAGCTTGGGGCCCAGGCAACAGAAGGCATGGCCACCGATGGTGGAGTGATTATAATCAGGGATGCTCAGGAGGGCAGAATTAGAGGAGTGCAGACATCTCAGAGGTTGTGGGGCTGGAAGAGATTACAGAGATAGGGAGGGGCGAGGGCCATGGAGGGATTTGTAAACAAGGATGAGATTTTTGAAATCGAGGCATTGCTAAACCGGAGCCAGTGTAGGTCAGTGAGCACAGGGGGTGATGGGTGAGCGGGACTGAGTGCGAGTTAGGACACAGGGCAGCGAGCACAGTGGGCGATGGGTGAGCGGGACTCGGTGCAAGTTAGAACACGGGGGCAGCGAACACAGGGGGTGATGGGTGAGCGGGACTTGGTGCGAGTTAGGACACGGGGCAGTGAGCACAGGGGGTGATGGGTGAGCGGGACTCGGTGTGAGTTGGGACACGGGGCAGTCCCAATACGCTTCCTGTCCAGTGAATTCCTGTTGGAGTTCAGTTGCTGCTGTTAGGCAAGCAAACGTGGCAGCCAATCCTGCACAGCAAGATCCCACAGAAAGATTGAACGCAGGAGGAATGTTAACCAGGGCCCTGGGTGAGCTCCCTGCTCCACTTCAAATAGTGCGGTGCGGCCCCTAACATCCACCTAAACAATCGGGGCAGGCAGACGGGACCTCGCTTTCACATTCCGTGCAGAAGACGGTTACTCTTCAGTTTATCCCGTTTCGAGTGTCAGCTGTGGCTCAGTGGTCAGCACCCTCGCCTCTGAGTCAGAAGGTTGTGAGTTCAAGTCCCACTCCAGGGACTGGAGCACAAAAATCTAGGCTGACACTCCAGTGCAGTGCTGAGGGAGCGTCGCACTGTTGGAGGGTCAGTACTGAGGGAGCACCGCACTGTCAGAGGGTCAGTACTGAGGGAGTACGGCACTGTCAGAGGGTCAGTACTGAGGGAGTGCTGCACTGTCGGAGGGTCAGTACTGAGGGAGTACGGCACTGTCAGAGGGTCAGTACTGAGGGAGTGCTGCACTGTTGGAGGGGCAGTACTGAGGGAGCGCCGCACTGTCGGAGGGGCAGTACTGAGGGAACGCCGCACTGTCGGAGGTGCCGTCTTTCGAATGAGACGTTAAACCGAGGCCCCGTGTGCTCTCTCAGGTGAACGTAAAAGATGCCATGGCACTCTTTCGAAGAAGAGATGGGGAGTTCTCCCCAGTATCCTGGCCAATAATTAATTATCCCTCAACCAACATCAATGAAATGGATTACCTGGGTCATTATCACATTGCTGTGTGTGGGAGCTTGCTGTGCGCACATTGCTGCCGCGTTTCCCACATTACAACAGTGACTACACTCCAAAAGTACTTCATTGGCTGTAAAGTGCTTTGGGACGTCCGCTGGTGGTGAAATGCAAGTCTTTCCGTCTGGGCTCCAGTCTCGAGCCCCTCCCTCCCTCAGTGCTGCACTGACGTGTCAGCCTGGATTATGTGCTGAATTCCTGCACTGGGGTTCGAGCGCACAGCCTTACTGACTCAGCAGTGAGAGTGCTGCCCACTGAGTCACATTGTGATTGCAGGGGCGTGACGGCTGGCTGAGCAACTCCTTTATTAAATGTTTGCATCTCTGTGGTTTCACTGTCAGTATTGACGACCGTATTTTACAAGAGAATGCGACAGATTCAAATCCATTCCTGACTGATGACGTGGAAGACTCTCTCGTCCAACGCAAAGTGGGTTCTGTCAGTCTGGTACCGGTTCATAAGAACATAAGAACCAGGAGCAGGAATCGGCCATTCTTCCCCTCGAGCCTGCTCCGCCATTCAATAAGATCATGGCTGATCTTCGACCTCAACTCCACTTTCCTGCACTGTTCCCATATCCCTCGATTCCCTTAATATCCAAAAATCTATCGGTCTCAGCCTTGAATATATTCAAAGACTGAGTCTCCACAGCCCTCTGAGGCAGAGAATTCCAAAGATTCACCACCCTCTGAGTGAAGAAATTCCTAGTGAGCCCAGAGATAAAACTGTCCATAACTGGGCATCTCACTCAGGGAGATGGAATGAGCACATTGGCTTTATAGAATCATTCCTGCCTCTTGAGTCAGAGCCGGGTTCAAATCCTGGCTCTGAATTCGGTGTTGATATCCCACGGGATACTCCCATTGGGTGGGTGTGTGAGACCCTGTCCCCCTGCTCCCCACAACACATTGCACGAGGGGCCTAGAACAGACCTATTCCCCTTCGAGCGGTCAACAACGCACAAGAGGGCAGAATTAGAGGAGCGCAGACATCTCTGGGAGGTTGTGTGGGGCTGGAGAAGGTCTTGAAAATAAGGAGATTGGGCCTGCAGCGTATTGACCACTGGACCATCTGTTCACAAAGAGTTGTAGTGGCAATCTGGAACTCTTCCCCAGGACACCTCCCTGCTCTTCTTCGAAATAGTGCCATGGGATCTTTTACGTCCACCTGAGGGGGCAGATGGGGCCTCGGTTTACTGTCGCATCCGAAAGGATGCACCTCCGACAGTGCAGCACTCCCTCAGTACTGCCCCTTCCGACAGTGTAGCACTCCCTCGGCACTGCCCCTCCGACAGTGCGGCGCTCCCTCGGCACTGCCCCTCCGACAGTGCGGCGCTCCCTCGGCACTGTCCCTCCGACTGTGCGGCGCTCCCTCGGCACTGCCCCTCCGACAGTGTGGCGCTCCCTCGGCACTGCCCCTCCGACAGTGCAGCACTCCCTCAGCACTGCCCCTCCGACAGTGTAGCACTCCCTCAGTACTGCCCCTTCCGACAGTGTAGCACTCCCTCAGTACTGCCCCTTCCGACAGTGTAGCACTCCCTCAGTACTGCCCCTCCGACAGTGCAGCACTCCCTCAGTACTGCCCCTTCCGACAGTGTAGCACTCCCTCGGCACTGCCCCTCCGACAGTGCGGCGCTCCCTCGGCACTGCCCCTCCGACAGTGCGGCGCTCCCTCGGCACTGCCCCTCCGACTGTGCGGCGCTCCCTCGGCACTGCCCCTCCGACAGTGCGGCGCTCCCTCGGCACTGCCCCTCCGACAGTGCAGCACTCCCTCAGCACTGCCCCTCCGACAGTGTAGCACTCCCTCAGTACTGCCCCTTCCGACAGTGTAGCACTCCCTCAGTACTGCCCCTTCCGACAGTGTAGCACTCCCTCAGTACTGCCCCTCCGACAGTGCAGCACTCCCTCAGTACTGCCCCTTCCGACAGTGCGGCGCTCCCTCGGCACTGCCCCTCCGACAGTGCGGCGCTCCCTCGGCACTGCCCCTCCGACAGTGCGGCGCTCCCTCGGCACTGCCTCTCCGACAGTGCGGCGCTCCCTCAGTCCCTGGAGTGGGGCTTGAACCCACAACCTTCTGACTCCGAGGCGAGGGTGCTGCCCACTGAGCCCCGGCTGACTATATAGTTGGAAGCAGAGCTCGGTGTAAGTAAGATGTTGGAAGGCTCAATCAATCGGGTTCCCATTTTACGGCATGAATCATATTGTGCCGCTCACTCTCTGGTCTGTTGTAATTACTGTGTGTGTTGTATCTTGGCTCGGAGTGCATGAAATGACACCAGTTGCTCACCATATCGGGTTACACTTTGATGCATGTGGTGTGGGGCCGGTGCGGGGGTTTGCCGAGGAAGGACAGTGAGTACCGGTGGGGCTGCTTCAACAAGGCCCAAAGTGATCTGCCTGTGTCAGTTACTTTCACTGTTTGCAGGAGGTGGAACTGGTACTCCAGCTTTGTGACAATCGAAAAGTTAAATGAGCTTCATGTCTGGTCCTAAACACAGCTTTAAACACCGGAGAGAGAAACGCTGTTCGGTAGATGCTGGAGGACACATTTTAGATCCAGTGCAGCAAAAAAACAAGACTTGGATTTATATAGCGCCTTTCACGACCACCGGACGTCACAAAGCGCTTTACAGCCAATGAAGTACTTTTGGAGTGTGGTCGCTGTTGTAATGTGGGAAACGCAGCAGCCAATTTGCGCACAGCAAGCTCCCACACATAGCACTGTGATAATGACCAGATAATCTGTTTTTTTATGTTGATTGAGGGATAAATATTGGCCCCAGCACACTGGGGATAACTCCCCTGCTCTTCTTCGAAATATCGCCCTGGGATCTTTTACATCCACCTGAGAGGGAGACGGGGCCTCGGTTTAACGTCTCATCCGAAAGGATGCACCTCCGACAGTGCGGCGCTCCCTCAGTACTGCCCCTCCGACAGTGCGCCGCTCCCTCAGTACTGCCCCTCCGACAGTGCGGCGCTCCCTCAGTACTGCCCCTCCGACAGTGCGCCGCTCCCTCAGTACTGCCCCTCCGACAGTGCAGTGCTCCCTCAGTACTGCCCCCTCCGACAGTGCGGCACTCCCTCAGCACTGCCCCCTCCGACAGTGCGCCGCTCCCTCAGTACTGCCCCTCCGACAGTGCGCCGCTCCCTCAGTACTGCCCCTCCGACAGTGCAGTGCTCCCTCAGTACTGCCCCTCCGACAGTGCGGCGCTCCCTCAGCACTGCACTCAGAGTGTCAGCCTAAATTTATGTGCTCAAGTCTCTGGAGTGGGACTTGAACCCACAACCTCCTGACTCACAGGCGAGAGAGAGAGAGTGCTGCCCACTGACCACGGCTGACATTAAGTGTTTATAGTATCTTGGGAAGCATTGAGACTCCTCTGTTTGGGTCCTGTTGATAGTACTTCCTATCCTGAGTTTTAAGTATGCCATTTCATCATTTCTCAGCATTCTGCCTTCAACATGGAGCAGAAAGGGCTGAATGTTGCCTGGATTTCCCAGTAAAGACTGAAATCCTGCTGTTTATCTCAGATCATCGCCGTCCCGCTTGGAGAGAAACCGTACACAATTCTTACAGGGATTGACAGGGTAGATGCAGGGAGGATGTTTCCCCCAGGCTGGGGAGTCGAGAACCAGGGGTCACAGTCTCAGGATAAGGGCTCGGCCATTTAGGACTGAGATGAGGAGGAATTTCTTCACTCAGAGGGTGGTGAATCTTTGGAATTCTCTGCCCCAGAGGGCTGTGGAGGCTCAGTCGCTGAGTATATTCAAGACGGAGAGCGATAGATTTTTGGATATTAAGGGAATCGAGGGATATGGGGATCAGGCGGGAAAGTGGAGTTGAGGTAGAAGATCAGCCATGATCTCATTGAATGGCGGAGCAGGCTCGAGGGGCCAAAAGACCTGTTCTTAAATGTTCTTAAAGAATAAGAAGTAGACCCAGAAACCTTAACACCTTGTCTTCAATCTATCTCAACAGCACCTGGACCTGATAACCTCATACAGTTGATCATTGCTTTGCCCATCGCGTTGCTGATGGTGATATTCGGCCTGGTATTAACACTGTACTTCTTCAACAAGAAGCGGTAAGCCCATGGTTGCTAAGTTACCCAATGCAGTTAATGTTTAATAATTGTCTGTTCGGCCTTGGTCTAAATCTGTCACTGTTGGAGCCTCCCGATGGGCCCAATGCTGCACAGCTCTGTTAGCATCCGTGAATTGCTTTGAGGTGTAGTCACTGTTGGCAAACACCAGGGAGTAACTCCCCTGCTCTTCTTCGAAATAGTGCCGCGGGATCTTTTACATCCAGCTGAGAGAGCAGACGGGGCCTCGGTTTAATGTCTCATCTGAAATACGGCACCTCCGACAGTGCGGCACTCCCTCAGTACCGCCCCTCCGACAGTGCGCCGCTCCCTCAGTACCGCCCCTCCAACAGTACAGCGCACCCTCAGTACTGCCCCTCCGACAGTATGGTACTCCGACAGTACGGCGCTCCATCAGTACTGCCCCTCCGACAGTCCCTCCGACAGTACCGCACACCCTCAGTACCACCCCTCCGACAGTGGCGCTCCCTCAGCACTGCCCCTCCGACAGTGCTGGGCTCCCTCAGCACTGCCCCTCCGACAGTGCTGGGCTCCCTCAACACTGCCCCTCCGACAGTGCGGCGCTCCCTCAGCACTGCCCCTCCGACAGTGCGGCGCTCCCTCAGCACCGCCCCTCCGACAGTGCGGCGCTCCCTCAATACTGCATTGAGTGTGTCAGCCTAGATTTTTGTGCTCAAGTCTCTGGAGTGGGACTTGAACCCACGACCTTCTGACTGCGAGGCGAGGGTGCTGCCCACTGAGCCACGGCTGGCACGCGGAAAACGCAGTGGCCAATTTCCCGTAGAGCCAGAGCACACACACAGCGGTAAGGGAAATGGGCCGTTGATGTGGTGTTGTGGGCTGAGGCAGGAATGGAATGGATATTTGCTTGTCTGCCGTTTATCATTGTAGATAGAATATAACACTCGTAGCTAAAGTAGGTCTTTGGTGCTGGTGGAATCAATCTCAAATCCTACTTGTGCGTAGTCTGTTCAAGGGGAGTTTATATTCTCTCTGGGCTCCTGGAGGAGCGCTATGCTGACACTGGCCTGGGATGCCCAGTGCTCTGTCCCACGGACCTTAACCTGTGCCATTGCTCAAGGCCCATCTCCGTCAGCGAATCCCCTGGGTAAAGGGAGGGAATCCCAGTCCGTGACTTTAGTTTATGGCGACGCATCTCATGTCCTTCATGTTAATACTGAATGCCATTGACAGCAGTCTTTCAGTGTGAAAATGCTTGAGTTCTTGATAGCGGCTGAGTTTTTATTAATATATCATTTCTCTCTTGTGCAGAAATAACGATAGACTTCCAAATGGAGTCCTGTACGCATCTGTAAATCCCGAGTACTTCAGCGCTGCTGACAGTGAGTGATAAGTGGAATCCAACATTCAACTGATGTCTGGGGGGGGTGGTTAGGGAGAGGGGGTGAGTGGTGGTGGGGGTCAGGGAGAGGGGTGGGGGCGGGGGAGGTTTGGGCGGGTAGGGGGAGGGGTGGGTTGATGGCCGAGGGGAAGGATTTGCGGGGGGTTGGGTGGGGGAAGGGGTTGGTAGATGTGTGTGGGGAAGGGTGCGGGCAGGGAGGGAGAGGTGGGTGGGTTGGGGGGGGGAGGGGTTGGCCGAGGTGGGGAGGAAGGGTTTGGGGGAGGGGTTGGAGTTGACCGGGGAGGGAGCAGTCGGTGGGAGAGGGTTTGTGTGGAGGAAGGGGTTGGTAGATGTGTAGGGGGCGCGGGGGGTCGAGGAGAGAGAGAGAGACAGATGCTGGGGCAACAGGTGTAACCCATTCAGGCCATCGATCTTGTTCCTGCATTTTGTTTGGCCGATCCCAAATCCCAACACTTGCTCCCGATCCCCTTTTAAACACCTGCGTGAATTGTGCATCCTATGGAACATTGTGCATTGATGTCCCTTCCACGTTGTGGCGACCCCTGTATTTGAAATACGGTTTAGAAAGGATAAAAGACCGCGTGTGAAGTTGGTCGGAGAAAGCCCGGTGAAAAATCTAAATTTGTTCATTCAATATTCCTCCTTCGAGCAGAGAAGGTGAAGGGGAACTTTAATCGAGGTGTTCACAATTAAGAGGGGTTTGGGTGGAGTAAATAGGGAAAAGTCTGTTTCCAGGGGCAGGAGGATCGGTAACCAAAGGACACAAGTTTAAGATTATTGGCCAAGACTCCAGGGGGGCGATGAGGGGATTTTTTTACGCAGCGAGTTGTGATCGGGGACGCGTTGCCTGAAAGAGCCGACACAGGCACATGGGCTGAAAGGCCTCCCTCGGTGCTGTAAGATTCTGTGTTTACATTAGCCCCATGGTGCCTCCAACCGCCCCCAGTTTTTTCTCAACAGATGATTGACCAGAAGTTTCTAACCAAGACCATCTATTTCCACCTCCGTAACATCGCCCGCCTCTGCCCCGCCTCAGCTCGTCCGCTGCTGAAGCCCTCATCCATGCCCTTGTTACTTCTAGACTTGACCATTCCAACGCTCTCCTGGCTGGCCTCCCACATTCTACCCGACGTAAGCTAGAGGTGATCCATAACTTGGCTGCCCCGTGTCCTAACTCGCACCGAGTCCCACTCACCCATCACCCCCTGTGCTCGCTGCCCCGTGTCCTAACTCGCACCAAGTCTCGCTCACCCATCACCCCCTGTGCTCGCTGCCCCGTGTCCTAACTCGCACCGAGTCCTGCTCACCCATCACCCCCTGTGCTCGCTGTCCCGTGTCCTAACTCGCACCGAGTCCCACTCACCCATCACCCCCTGTGCTCGCTGCCCCGTGTCCTAACTCGCACCAAGTCTCGCTCACCCATCACCCCCTGTGCTCGCTGCCCCGTGTCCTAACTCGCACCGAGTCCCGCTCACCCATCACCCCCTGTGCTCGCTGCCCCGTGTCCTAACTCGCACCAAGTCTCGCTCACCCATCACCCCCTGTGCTCCCTGCCCCGTGTCCTAACTCGCACCGAGTCCCGCTCACCCATCACCCCCTGTGCTCGCTGCCCCGTGTCCTAACTCGCACCGAGTCCCGCTCACCCAACACCCCCTGTGCTCGCTGCGATTTCAAAATTCTCATCCTTGTTTACAAATCCCTCCATGGCCCTCGCCCCTCCCTATCTCTGTAATCTCCAGCCCCACAACCCCCCGAGATATCTCCAATCCTCTAATTCTGCCCTCCTGAGTATCCCTGATAGTGATCGCTCCACCATCGGTGGCCATGCCTTCTGTTGCCTGGGCCCCAAGCTCTGGAACTCCCTCCCTAAACCTCTCCGCCTATTTCCTCCTTTAAGACGCTCCTTAAAACCGACCTCTTTGACCAAGCTTTTGGTCATCTGGTGTCATTTCTTCTTACGTGGCTTGGTGTCAAAAATCTGTTTTGTCTTACAACGTTGGTGTGAAGCGCCTTGGGATGTTTTGCTACGTTAAAGGTGCTATATAAATACAAGTTGTTGTTGTATCGCTGTTTGCGCTGTCTGAGCGAGGTGCCTTGCCCTGTTCCAGTGTACGTGCCGGATGAGTGGGAGGTGCCGCGGGAGAAGATCACCATGAGCCGGGAGCTGGGCCAGGGGTCCTTTGGCATGGTGTACGAGGGCATCGCCAAGGGGGTGGTGAAGGGCGACCCCGAGACCAGAGTGGCCATCAAAACCGTCAACGAGTCGGCCAGCATGCGGGAGCGTATCGAGTTCCTCAACGAGGCGTCGGTGATGAAAGAGTTCAATTGTCATCATGTGGTACGTACAACACGAGAGGAGTCGGACCCCAGAGAGCTGGAGGAGCATTTTACTACATTGAACCTTGTTGGGTTCTAGGTCATTGATTGACTTTAGAGGCACAGTACTCTAAACTATATAACACAGTGTTACAGTACTGGTGGGTACAGGTCAGTCACTGTATAACACTGGGGTACAGTACTGGTGGGTACAGGTCAGTCACTGTATAACACTGGGGTACAGTACTGGTGGGTACAGGTCAGTCACTGTATAACATGGTGTTACAGTACTGGTGGGTACAGGTCTGTCATGCTATAACACTGGGGTACAGTACTGATGTGTCCAGGTCTGTCATGCTATAACACTGGGGTACAGTACTGGTGGGTACAGGTCTGTCATGCTATAACACTCGGGTACAGGTCTGTCACTATAACACTGGGGTACAATACTGGTGGGTACAGGTATATCACTGTATAACACTGGGCTACAGTACTGGTGGATACAGGTCTGTCACTGTATAACACTGGGCTACAGTACTGGTGGGTACAGGTCTGTCACTGTATAACACTGGGGTACAGTACTGGTGGGTACAGGTCTGTCACTGTTTCACACTGGGGTAAAGTACTGGTGGGTACAGATCTGTCACTGTATAACACTGGGGTACAGTGCTGGTGGGTACAGGTTTGTCACTGTATAACACTGGGGTACAGTGCTGGTGGGTACAGGTCTGTCACTGTATAACTGGGGTACAGTACTGGTGGGTACAGGTCTGTCACTGTATAACACTGGGGTACAGTACTGGTGGGTACAGGTCTGTCACTGCGTTATGGATCAAGTATCAATCTGTGCCTTAAGAGCAGCTGGCAATCGTTGCCTTTGACATCTCCACCTTTCGGTAGGGCGGGCGGCTTGTTCCTGCCCAGATCTGCTCCGATATTGTGTGCAGAAATTGGCAGAATACCTTGGCCCGCTACCTATTGCTATTTCTGACGTCACTATCTCCTCTGACTACCCTTGTATGCCCTCCCTGCACTAACGCAGCTCCAGAAACCATGGTAACTATCACTTCTCTTCACCTTCATTCTCTACAAAGCCCCAGAATACACAGGATTTGAACACTGCCCCTATTAGCGTCTTCAAACTACATTGAGGATAAGCAACTCCATACCAAAAGTTGGGTATGTTTGAGCTCTCTTGGCTCAGGAGAGAGAAGAGTCTTTAGGTCAACAAAGGTCACAATTACAATACTGTTCCTGGGTATATTTGCAGAAGGTTCTTGTGGTCAGATGATAGCGCAGGTACCTTGTGGATCAGAAGGTTGTGGGTTCGAACCCCACTCTGTACTGACACTGCATTGCCCGACTGAGGGAGTACTGCGTTGTCGGATGAAAGAACGACATGCATTTATATAGCGCCTTTCAGAACCACAGGAAGTCACAAATCGCTTAGAACATAAGAAATAGGAGCAGGAGTAGGCCATTCGGCCCCTTGAGCCTGCTCCGCCATTCAATAAAATCGTGGCTGATCTGATCATGGACTCAGCTCCACTTCCCCACCCGCTCCCCATAACTCTCGACTCCCTTATCGCTCAAAAATCTGTCTCTCTCCGCCTTAAATATATTCAATGACCCAGCCTCCACAACTCTCTGGGGCAGAGAATTCCACAGATTCACGACCCTCTGAGAGAAGAAATTCCTCCTCATCTCCGTTTTAAACGGGCGACCCCTTATTCTGAGACTATGCCCCCTAGTTCTAGATTCCCCCACGAGGGGAAACATCCTCTCTGCATCTCTCCAGTCGAGCCCCCTCAGAATCTTATACGTTTCAATAAGATCACCTCTCATTCTTCTAAACTCCAATGAGTACAGGCCCAACCTGCTCAACCTTTCCTCATATGACAACCCCTTCATCTCATCTTCGTTGAGAGATTAAACTGAGACTAGTCCTGTTCAGGTGTGTGTTAAAATCAAAATGGCATTATTTGAGCAAGACCAGGAAGTTCTCCTGCTGTCCTGGAGGAACCTTTCTTCCTCAACCAGCACGCCAAAAGCAGACCCAACTCATTGGCATTTGTGGGATCTTGCTGTGCTCGCCTGCAAAGCAGTCACTACATACAGTAAGTTGTTGCCGGTATTTGTTTTTTATTCGCAGCATGTGGGCGTCGCTGGCAAGGCCAGCATTTATTGCCCATCCCTAATTGCCCCTTGAGAAGGTGGTGGTGAGCCGCCTTCTTGAACCGCTGCAGTCCGTGTGGTGAAGGTGCTCCCACAGTGCTGACTTTGTCGGAGCGGTTTGGTACGACTGAGTGTCTCGCTGGGCCATTCCAGAGGGCAGTTAACCACATTGCTGTGGGTCTGGAGTCACATGTAGGCCAGACCCGGTACGGGCGACAGATTTCCTTCCCTGAAGGACATCGGTGAGCCAGTTGGGCTTTTCCAGCAATCCAGTAGCTTCATGGTCGCCATTACTGATACTAGTTTTATAATTCCAGATTTATTTAATTAACTGAATTTAAATTCACTAGATATATTCAAAAAGGAGATAGATGTAGTCCTTACTACTAGGGGGATCAAGGAGTATGGCGAGAAAGCAGGAATGGGGTACTGAAGTTGCATGTTCAGCCATGAACTCATTGAATGACGGTGCAGGTTCGTCAAGGCCGAATGGCCTACTCCTGCACCTGCATCTATTTTCTATGTTTCTAAATTCCCCAGCTGCTGTGGTGGGATTTGAACTCCGGAATGTGGATCATTAGTCCAGGCCCCTGGATTACTGGTCCAGTCACGTAGCACTATACTACCATACCCTTCAATGTTCCAAGGCACTTAAAGTAATTGACTGACTGTGAGGTAGTTTGAGATGTTTTAGAATTTGATTAGGCGCTATATAAATGCTGGTCTTTTAATGGCAAGGTTTCAGTGACATGTGTAATGTATTTGCTTTGTGGGTTCTGTGCTTAAGAATTTACAGCAACACATTGCTATTAAGAACTAGTTGGTTTATTAGCAAAGGTTCAACAATCACTCTACACATTACTAGTTCATCCATCGGGCTCGCAACCACCTGCCTCATCGTGGATCCCCCCGAACCCAACTGGCTGGGGTTTTATTGAGTCTTGTGAACATCACGTGAATGGCTAAGCCCCTCCCAACTCAACAGCTCTACCAACCTGTGAGCATGCTCATAGGGGCATACGTTACAATGTGGCAGATAGTCCATAGTTTATTAATCCTTCCGTGTGTGTGAGCCGGACTCCGCTAACTGCTTCTCTTGGCATCTCAGGTGCGCCTGCTGGGTGTGGTATCCCAAGGGCAGCCAACCTTGGTGATCATGGAGCTGATGACCCGCGGGGACCTGAAGAGCTACCTGCGATCGCTGCGGCCAGACGCGGAGGTGAGTGACACCAACATAGAAGCAATGACGGACAGGTAAAGACCCTCTGGTCCATCCAGCCCGCCCCACACAATCACAACACTTCGTGTGTCAGAACACATACTTTCCACCCCAGCCCAAACCATGTGATCTCCTGGCACAGCCGAGAGAAACAGATTTTTTTTTAAAAACCCAGGCCAATTTGGGAGAAAAGAAATCTTGTGAAATTCCTCTCCGACCTATCTCGGCGATCGACACTAGTCCAGGAGATCACCCTGGCCATTAAATTCCCTGCAGCACCTACCTTCTGTAAGAGGCGATCCCCGCCACAGCCAGAAATACATCCAGCTCTCGCTTGATGGAAATCAGCGAGCCTGCATCCACCACATGGAACGGCAACTTGGTCCAGCGGTGGTCTATTCTCTGGGAAAAGAATCACCTCCTGATGTCTACCCAGATCTCGCCCTGTACAACTTAAATGAGTGACCCCTGGTCCTGCCTAACCTATTTAATTGAAATAAACTGTCAGCTGGAACACCGTCTATTCCCTTCATTATCTTATAAACCTCAATCGTATCCCCCCAAAGTCTACGCTGCTCTAAGGTAAAGAGTCCCAACTCTTTTAGCCTATCTTGATAACTAAGACTTGGAATTAGTTGAGTGGCCCTTTTCTGCACCCTTTCCAGAGCCTGAATATCAGCCACCACATGAGGAGACCAAAACTGGGCCCAGTGTTCCAAGTGCGGTCTGACAAGGACAAAACAGTACGCCTCGTCTTATACTCAGTTGTCCTATGTCCTGGTGGGATTTGAACTGAAGTCCATGGATCATTATTAGTCCAGTAACACACCCACCATGCTGCTGGAGCCCCGGACTGGTAGCTCACGAGCTATCTGGAGGAGTCTCCCAGTTGGTTTACTGACGTGAATAAACACAATGACCCCAGAAACATGAATGTCCATTAACGTGATGGTGAGCATCGGCCAACGTCAGTTCCTGAAGGAACGTTCTAGAATCTAATTAAAGGAGCCACCACTGAACTCAATCCAATCTTGGCACCATTAATTTCAGGGGGGGGGTTTTGTCAGATCTTCTTCCACCCCTCCCATATCTCGTTTTTAAATTCATTCTCGGGATGTGGGTGTCGCTGGTAAGGCCGGCATTTATTGCCCATCCCTAATTGCCCCTTGAGAAGGTGGTGGTGAGCCGCCTTCTTGAACCGCTGCAGTCCGTGTGGTGAAGGTGCTCCCACAGCGCTGACTTTGTCGGAGCGGTTTGGTACGACTGAGTGTCTCGCTGGGCCATTTCAGGGGGCAGTTAAGAGTCAACCACATTGCTGTGGGTCTGGAGTCGCATATCGGCCAGACCGGGTAAGGGCGGCAGATTTCCTTCCCTAAAGGAACATTAGTGAACCAGTTGGGTTTTTACAACAATCCAGTGGTTTTCTGGTCACCATTACAGATACTAATTTTTTTATTCCAGGTTTATTTAATTAACTGAATTTAAATTCCCCAGCTGCCGTGGTGGGATTTGAACTTGGGTCTCTGTATCATTAGTCCAGGGCCCTGGATTACTGGTCCCATAACAAACCCACTACGCTACCGTTCCCATGTAAGGCTGAAGGAAGGCCCAGTTGAGCTAAGTGTGCAGAAGCAGAGGATAATTGGGATTGGGCTGAATAAAAGGATCAGTTTCGAATCGGGAGTACTGGATGCTTCAGTTATACTGTGGATCTCCCAACAGAATAACCCAGGTCACTCACCACCCACCCTGAAGAAGATGACGCAGATGGCGGGCGAGATCGCTGATGGCATGTCTTACCTCAACGCTAACAAGTTTGTTCACCGTGATTTAGCCGCTCGAAACTGCATGGTGGCAGAGGATTATACTGTAAAGATTGGAGGTGGGTTTTCCTGGCTGTGGTCACTAGCAGCTGTAAAGCACCATCATCTGATCTTTATTCAAACTCATGGCTTCCTCGAGTAAAAAGATTTAACAATATATTTGTCTGTGCGTATCGTACTGTCATACACTCCGGTGTCAGCCAGGGCTCAGTGGGCAGCACCCTCGCCTCTGAGTCAGAAGGTTGTGGGTTCAAGTCCCGCTCCAGGGACTGGAGCACAAAGGTCTAGGCTGACACTCCCAGTGCAGTGCTGAGGGAGCGCCGCACTGTCGGAGGGGCAGTGCTGAGGGAGCGCCGCACTGTCGGAGGGGCAGTGCTGAGGGAGCGCCGCACTGTCGGAGGGGCAGTACTGAGGGAGCGCCGCACTGTCGGAGGGGCAGTGCTGAGGGAGTGCCGCACTGTCGGAGGGGCAGTGCTGAGGGAGTGCCGCACTGTCGGAGGGGCAGTGCTGAGGGAGTGCCGCACTGTCGGAGGGGCAGTGCTGAGGGAGTGCCGCACTGTCGGAGGAGCAGTGCTGAGGGAGAGCCGCACTGTCGGAGGGGCAGTACTGAGGGAGTGCCGCACTGTCGGAGGGGCAGTACTGAGGGAGTGCCGCACTGTCGGAGGGGCAGTACTGAGGGAGTGCCGCACTGTCGGAGGGGCAGTGCTGAGGGAGTGCCGCACTGTCGGAGGGGCAGTACTGAGGGAGCGCCACACTGTCGGGGGGGCGGTACTGAGGGAGCGCCGCACTGTCTTTCGGATGAGTCGTTAAACCGAGGCCCCGTCTGCCCCATTGGCCAAGAACTGATTCAGGCTCAGCTGTGACTTTCCCCGCGGTTCTGGGCTTCTGCCGACACGGAGCCTTGGACAAGGTAGCAGCCGGTGCCTGTGACCAATGCTCCCGTTAAAGGGCTGCGCGGCCCATTCTAAATCCAGGAGGCCAAGAGCGCCTCGCTGCTTAAAGGGGGCTTTGCCCGTGAGCCTGACCCAGTCAGACTCACCACCTTGAGGGGGGGGTGGGGGGAGAACGTAGTTATTTCAAACTGCGGCCGCGTTTTGGTCTGCCACTTGACATTCGCCATTCTTTGAACCTCTCAAGTGATCTGAATTACTTGGGCTTCTTAGAAGTGTAGAGTTTTCTGGGCTCCGAGTGGAAAGCGAAGATCGTGACGCGATGTGTGCCCTTAACCCCACAGACTTTGGGATGACGCGAGATATCTACGAGACGGATTATTACCGGAAAGGCGGGAAGGGGCTGCTCCCAGTCCGTTGGATGTCGCCGGAATCACTGAAGGATGGAGTCTTCACCACGCACTCCGATGTCTGGTACGTCTGACTATTACGTTTCTGGTCGCCTTCAGCTGTGAACCTTACCCCCTCCTCTCAAACCCTGGCTATCACAAATCGCTAAAGGTTGCAACTCAGGTTAGCAACAAAAAAAAAAGCAAACAAAGCACTGGAGTTTATTTCTAGAGGTATGGAATTTGAAAAGTAGGGAGGTTTTGCTAAACCCGTATCGAACATAAGAAATAGGAGCAGGAGTAGGCCATACGGCCCCTCGAGCCTACTCTGCCATTCAATAAGATAATGGCTGATCCGATCATGGACTCAGCTCCACTTCCCTGCCCGCTCTCCTTATCCCCTTATTGCTCAAGAAACTGTCTATTTCTGTCTTAAAATTTATTCAATGTCCCAGCTTTCACAGCTCTCTGGGGCAGTGAATTCCAACCCTCTTGAGAGAAGAAATTCCTCCTCATCTCTGTTTTAAATGGGCAGCCCCTTATTCTAAGATCATGCCCTCTAGTTCTAGTCTCCCCCATCAGTGGAAACATCCTCTCTGCATCCACCTTGACAAGCCCCCTCATAATCTTATACATCTCGACAAGATCACCTCTCATTCTTCTGAATTCCAATGAGTAGAGGCCCAACCTACTCAACCTTTCCTCATGTCAATCCCCTCATCCCCGGAATCAACCGAGTGAACCTTCTCTGAACTGCCTCCAAAGCAAGTATATGCTTTCGTAAATATGGAAACCAAAACTGCACGCAGTACTCCAGGTGTGGCCTCACCAATACCCTGTATAGCTGTAGCCCACACTGCTGGTCACCATGCTATAAAACTGGATATAGAGACACTGGAGAGGTTTCGGAAGCCTTGCGTTCTCATCCCAAGATTGACCGTGAAAGCTGCTGATTGTCCCAACAATCCAACTGGCTCACTGATATCTTTGATGAAAGGCAGCCTGACATTACTGGCTGGTCTGGCCTACATGTGACCCGGGTCCCTATCCGAGTTGCTGACTCGCAATTCTCTTATTGGCCACAAGGAGGCAAACACCCCCCCCCCCTTCACCTTCTCAGATTGTCTCGGGATGAGCCACAAGCCCATCCCAAGAAAGATTTGGGTTAACTTTGCTTCCTTCTCTTCACAGTCACTGCATGTATAATATAAAAGCAGAAAACACTGGAAATACTCAGCAGGTCGAGCAGCATCTGTGGAGAGAGAAACCGAGTTAACGTTTCAGGTCCACGACCCTTTGTCAGAACCGGAAAAAGTTTGAGATGTAACAGTGTATTTGCTTCATGGGTTCTTTGCTTAAGAATTCAGAACACGTTGCTGTTAAGAACTAGTTGGTTTATTAGCAAAGGTTTAACAATCACACTACACATTACCGGTTCATCCACCAGGCTCACAACCACCTGCCCCATCGTGGATCCCCCGAACCCAGCTGGCCGGGGTTTTATTGAGTCTTGTGAACATCACGTGACTGGCTAAGCCACTCACAGTGCAACAGCTCCACAAACCTGTGAGCATACTCGCAGGGGCATACATTACAAACGGGTTTTAAGTGAGCGCTGAGGCAGGGGGAGGAGAGGAGAGGAGAGGAAAGAACAAAAAGGGAAGGTCTGTGATTGGGTGGAAGGCAGGAGAGATTCGAGAGACAAAAGGGATGATGGTGTGAGGCGAAAGGAGATGGTAACGGGACAAGTGAAGAAAGAAAAGATGGTTGTAGAGGAGGTGTAAATGGCAGAAACATCAATAGCTGCCATGTGGAAAAAATGTGGGCAGAGGTTATGGTCTGAAATTGTTCAACTCGATTTCCACCATTGTTCATTGTTTATAGGTTTATATGTAACCTTCAGGGCTGCTGACCGAGGGCCGTGTGGCTCTTTGTCGGCCAGCGCGGACACGATGGGCCGGAATGACCTCCTTCTGCACTGTAGGTTTCTGTGTTTCGATGTTGAGTCCAGAAGGCTGTAACATGCCCAATCGAAAGATGAGGTGGTGTTCCTTGAGCTTCATTGGAACAGTGTCAGAGGTCAAGGACGGAGAGGTCAGAGTGCGAGCGGATCGGGGAATTAACAAGTCACTGCATATAATTTGTTACGGGAAGATTGTGTTTGACTAACCCGATTGAATTTTTTTTGAGGAGGTAACCAAGAGGGTCAATGAGGGTAGTGCGTACGATGTAGTATATATGGACTTTAGCAAGGCTTTTGATAAGGTCCCACATGGTAAACTGGTCATGAAGGTTAAAGCCCATGGGATCCAGGGCAAAGTGGCAAGTTGGATCCAAAATTGGCTTAGAGGTAGGAAGCAAAGGGTAATGAGTGATGGATGTTTTTGTGACTGGAAGGATGTTTCCAGTGGGGTTCCGCAGGGCTCGGTGCTGGGTTCCTTGCTTTTTGTGGTATACATCAACGATTTAGATTTGAATATAGGGAGTATGATTAAGAAGTTTGCAGACGACACTAAAATTGGCAGTGTGGTTGATAATGAAGAGGAAAGTCATGGGCTGCAGGAGGACATCAATCTACTGGTCAGGTGGGCAGAGCCAAACCGGCAAAACGCAGTGAAATCTGCACCACCCCCCCCCCCCCCCCCCTCGTCTTGCCCCACCCCTGAAATGGCGGCAGGACTTGCCATCACATCAAACATCGGGCAATAGCAGGATGTGGTCAGGTGACTCGGGCTGGGCGGGGCGGCAGGCTTTGAACCTTTTCCCCTGGCACCATCGGCTGACTTCCATCCGAAACGGATTTGTGTGTGGCATTCGATCTTGCGCTGGGTTTTCTGACATCCAACTAACCGCACTTCCTCAGAGTTTCGAATGAAGAAACGAATGATCCTCCTTTATTACCTGCAACACCAGCCTTATTTTTTTTCCCCGTGTTTGAAAGAATTCAAACAACCTTGTTAAAATCTGCCTTGCTTCCAGACACCTGTTTCTTTTTGACCAGTACACTGATTTATTTCTGTACTTGTACAGTCGAGTGCCAGCCGGGGCTCAGTGGGCAGCACTCTGGCCTCGGAGTCAGAAGGTCGTGGGTTCAAGTCCCACTCCAGGAACCTGAGCACAAAAATCTACGCTGACATCCCAGTGCTGAGGGAGCGCCGCACTGTCGGAGGGGCAGTACTGAGGGAGCGCCGCACTGTCGGAGGGGCAGTGCTGAGGGAGCGCCGCACTGTCGAAGAGGCAGTACTGAGGGAGCGCCGCACTGTCGGAGCTGCCATCTTTCAGATGAGACGTTAAACCGAGGCCCCGTCTGCTCTCTCAGGTGGACATAAACGATCCCACGGCACTATTTCGAAGAAGAGCAGGGGAGTTCTCCCCAGTGTCCTGGGGCCAATATTTATCCCTCAATCAACATCACTAAAAACAGATTATCTGGGTCATTATCACATTGCTGTGTGTGGGAGCTTGCTGTGCGCAAATTGGCTGCCGCATTTCCCACATTACAACAGTGACTACACTCCAAAAGTACTTCATTGGCTGTAAAGCGCTTTGGGACGTCCGGTGGTCGTGAAAGATGCTATAGAAATGCAAGTTTCTAATACATTTGTGTGAAATGCCTTTATCCCTCGTTCCAACGGTCTGATCATTCAGCACCACCTTTAACTTTAGCGTCTCGTGACCAATGCTCCCTCTAATTTTGTACTTTTGGACTCGAAATGATGAAACAACGCCAAAAGCTCCCCCCAATTTCTTCCGCTGCCTCTCGTCTGCTGAAGGTGTTGACTCATTGCCAGGATCGGGTTCCATGGGATCCCAGAGTTCGCCAGTACCTCGCCGCGGTGTTGTGTGCGCGAGCCTAGATAGCATCAACAAGCAGTTTAACCAGGGGGGGGGCATCATAGCCAAGCCCAAGCCTGCCCACACTCGAGAGACACTGTTGCTTAGAAGTCCGTTGACTGGACACCAAGGGTAGGGAGGGGAACGCAGCTGGGCACACCTGTTCCACCTGGTCTGTCCAGCGACCCCTTGCTGCATGTTGCTGGGCAGATTAGGCTCGGGTATGATGCTCCCCACAGCCAAAGAGTCACTTGGCAGGATAGGCACACCTGCATCAGTGTTCTCGATCAGGCTAATATCCCCAGCATCGAAGCACTGACCACATTCGATCAGCTCCGCTGGGCAGGCCACATCACCCGCATGCCCGACACGAGACTCCCAAAGCAAGTGCTCTACTCTGACCTCTGACATGGCAAGCGAACCCCAGGTGGGCAGAGGAAACGTTTCACGGGCACCCTCAAAGCCTCCTTGGTAAAATGCAACATTCCCACCGACACCTGGGAGTCCCTGGCCCAAGACTGCTCAAAGTGGAGGAAAAGCATAGAAATATAAAAATTTACCACTCAGAAGGAGGCCATTCCGGCCCATCGTGCCCGCGCCGGCTGACAAAGAATCACACGGCCCTCGGTCAGCAGCCCTGAAGGTTACATATAAACCTATGAACAATGGCGGAAAGGCAAAGAGCACCCTGCCCAACCAGTCCGCCTCACACAACTGTTACACCCCTTGCACTGAAACATTCTACACTCCACCCCAACCGGAGCCATGGGATCTCCTGGGAGAGGCAAAAAACCAGATTAAAAACCCAGGCCAATTGGGGAGAAGGCGCTGAACACCTCAAGTCCCTTTGCCGAGAGCAAGCTGAAGCCAAGCGTCGACAGCGGAAGGAGCGTGCGGCAACCCAGACTCCCCACCCACCCGTCCCTCCAACCACCGTCTGCCCCAGACAACGCCTGTGACAGAGACTGTGGGTCCCACATCGGACTCTTCAGTCACCTGAGAACTCACTTCTAGTGTGGAAGCAAAGTGATCCTCGACTCCGAGGAACTGCCTGTGATGACGATGTTTGAATGCTTGCCTTTTGTGAGTGCAGAGACCTCGGAGGGTTGCGGGGGCTGGAGGAGCTTACAGAGATTGGGAGGGGGGAGGGGAGGGGAGAGGACATGGAGGGATTTGAGGATGAGCGTTTTAAAATCGAGGCGCTGATGGACTTGGAACGAATGGCCTTATTTTTTTGTTGCTTCCCAACGCAGGTCGTTTGGAGTGGTTCTGTGGGAGATAGCCACGCTGGCTGAACAGCCGTACCAGGGCATGTCCAATGAGCAGGTGCTGCGCTTCGTGATGGAGGGTGGCTTGCTGGAGCGACCGGAATCCTGTGCCGACAGCCTGTAAGTGCGAAAGGGGAGGTGGGTGGGGTGGAGCTGGTTGGCTTCAGGATTGAGATACTCCGGACCCCTTCACAAGAGGGAGGTGTGAGACCGCACCTGGAGTATTGTGTACAGTGTCGGTCTCCTTACCCAAGGATGGATATACTTGCCATAGAGGGAGTGCAACGAAGGTTCACCAGACTGATTCCTGGGATGCCAAATGGCCTATTCCTGCTCCTATTTCTTATGTTCTTATGCAGGGCGATTGTCCTATGAGGAGAGATTGAGTAGACGAGGCCTATATTCTCTAGAGTTTAGAAGAATGAGAGGTGATCTCATTGAAACATACAACATTCTTACAGGGCTTGACAGGGTAGATGCAGGGAGGATGTTTCCCCCGGGCTGGAGAGTCTAGAACCAGGGGTCACAGTCTCAGGATAAGGGGTCGGTCATTTAGGACGGAGATGAATAAGAATTTCTTCACTCAGAGGGTGGTGAATCTTTGCAATTCTCTACCCCAGAAGACTGGAGGTTCAGTCGTTGAATATATTTAAGGCTGAGATCAAAAGATTTTTGGATATTAAGGGAATCAAGGGATATGGGGATAGAATCATAGAAAATAGGTGCAGGAGTAGGCCATTCGGCCCTTCGAGCCTGCACCACCATTCGATAAGATCATGGCTGATCATTCACCTCAGTACCCCTTTCCTGCTTTCTCTCCATACCCCTTGATCCCTTTAAGCCGTAAGGGCCACATCTAACTCCCTCTTGAATATATCCAACGAAAAGTGGAGTTGAGGTCGAAGATCAGCCGTGATCTCATTGAATGGCGGAGCAGGCTCGAGGGGCCGAATGGCTGACTCCTGCTCCTATTCTGTAATACTCGAGCTTTATTCGTGGCGGTTCCTGCACCACAGCACAAGAGCCCTCAGGAATGAACAGCCCATCAATTTCTGGTGGGCCTCCACCTCCCACAGCCCACCGTCGCACGCTTTCCTGCAACTCCATCTTGCTGCACAATGCATCCCATTGTCCCGTTCATCCTCTCTGCCTCCGTCTCCTTCCCTGCAAAACTGCCATACACTTTGGACGAGAAAGTTTCCACCTAATTTCCTTTCTTGTGCCTAACTTCTGAATATTGACTCATTGCACCCTTCACGGGACGGGACCAGTTTCAGCCGTTTCCAATCCCCCTTCTCATAATAGAATTGAAAGGTAGGGAAGTTATGCTAAACCTGTATCGAACCTTGGTTAGATTACACCTCTGCGTACAGTTCCGGTCGCCATATTATAAACAGGATATAGAGGCACTGGAGAGGGTGCAGTGAAGATTTACAAGGATGATACCAGAAATGCGAGGGTATATATATCAGGAAAGGGTGAACAGGCTGGGTCTCCTTTCTCTTGGGGGAAAAAAGGCAGTTGAGGGGTGACCTAATCGAGGTCTTTAAAATGATGATAGGTTTTGATCGAGTGGATACAGAGAGAGTGTTTCCACTTGTGGGGAAGAGCAGAACTAGAGATATAACTGGAGCATATAAGATCGGGAATTCAGGAGAAACTTCTTTACCCAGAGAGCGGTGAGAATGTGGAACTCGCTGCCACAGGGAGGGGTTGAGGCGAATAGTATCGATGCATTTAAGGGGAGGCTGGACAAGCGTATGGGGGAGAAGGGAATAGAGGGTTATGCTGATAGATTTAGATGAGGAAAGACGGGAGGAGGCTCGAGTGGAGCATAAACACCGGCATGGACTGGTTGGGCCCAATGGCCTGTGTCTGTGCCGTATATCCCGTGTAATCTTGGGCTTCTAATTAGGTCACCTCATAGAATGATAGACATTTACAGCACGGATGGAGGCCATTCGGCCCATCGTGTCCGCGCCAGCCGACAAAGAGCTACCCAGCCTAATCCCACTTTCCAGCTCACGGTCCGTAGCCCTGTAGGTTACGGCACTTCAAGTGCACAGCCAAGTACTTTTTAAATGTGGTGAGGGCTCTGCCTCTTCCACCATTTCAGGCAGAGAGTTCCAGACCCCCACCACCCTCTGGGTGAAGAAATCTCCCCACAAATCCTCTCTAAACCTCCCCCCCCATTACTTCAAATCTATGCCCCCTGGTTGTTGACCCCCCTGCTCAGGGAAACAGGTCCGTCCTATCCACTCTATCCAGGCCCCTCATAATTTTAGACACCTCAATCACGTCTCCCCTCAGCCTCCTCTGTTCCAAAGCAAACAGCCCCAGCCTATCCAATCTTTCCTCATCGCCAAAATTCTTCAAGATCCTCCTCAGCAACAACGAGACATCAGAAGGCGGCACCACACTAAAGCAGGGAAAAACACTGGCCCCTGGACAGAGGGAAAGCACAAAGGGTTAAGATGGGGGGTGTGTGTGGGAGCAGCAGACATTGATAAAGATTGAGAGAGAGAGAGCGAGAGAGAGAGAGTTTGAACGTGGCGGTGGAGAATTGAGCAAGGTCGGGGAGATGAGTGCAGAAGCTGAATGAAGAGCTGTGACTGCAGAAGCGAAGGGTATGTGCGTACAGACAAGTTGCTCGAACATAGGGCGGGGAAAGGTCACCGAGACACTTCTGAAGCACGGAAGTTGGAGAGAGGGTGATGGTGGTTGAGGTTGTGCGGGTGATGACACGAGCTGTGACATTTGGAGTAGGTAGTTAACGATTGGTGTGGTGGTAACATTGTCGTCTTCTGAGAAGCCCCACTTCACATTGGCCTGGAGTCTGTCTGTTGTTGCCACCTCCTGTCCTGGGACTTGCTGGCAGTGGGCCCTTCTGATTCAGCACTTCTCCCTGGGTGCTCATTCTCCAACCAGCTCACACATTCATTCTTCCCCTCACTCTTTCTCTCACTTGCTAGTTTCTCTTACTTTCTCACTATTTCTCTCTCTATCCCCCTCTCGTTTTCTTTCACTTTCTCTCTCGCTCTTTTCTCTCGCTCTTTTCTTTTTCTCACTCTCGCAGTTTTTCTCTCCCTCATTCTCTCGCTCTTTCTCACTCTCATTCTTTCTCTCACTTTCGCTCGCTCACACGCTCGCTCGCTCGCTCTGCCTCTCTCTCTCTCGCTCTGCCTCTCTCTTGCTCTGCCTCTCGCTCGCTCTGCCTCCCTCTTTCTCGCTCGCTCTGCCTCCCTCTTTCTCGCTCGCTCTGCCTCTCTCTCTCGCTCGCTCTGCCTCCCTCTTTCTCGCTCTGCCTCTCTCTCGCTCTGCCCCCTCTCTCTCTCTCTCGCTCTGCCTCCCTCTTTCTCGCTCTGCCTCCCTCTCTCTCGCTCTGCCTCCCTCTCTCTCTCTCGCTCTGCCCCCTCTCTCTCGCTCGCTCTGCCCCCTCTCTCTCTCTCGCTCTGCCTCTCTCGCTCTGCCCCTCCCCACCCTCGCTCTGCCCCTCCCACCCTCGCTCTGCCCCTCCCCCCTCTCGCTCTGCCCCTCCCCCCCTCTCGCTCTGCCCCTCCCCCCCTCTCGCTCTGCCCCTCCCCCCCTCTCGCTCTGCCCCTCCCCCCCTCTCGCTCTGCCCCTCCCCCCCTCGCTCTGCCCCTCCCCCCCTCGCTCTGCCCCTCCCCCCTCGCTCTGCCCCTCCCCCCCTCGCTCTGCCCCTCCCCCCCTCGCTCTGCCCCTCCCCCCCTCTCGCTCTGCCCCTCCCCCCCTCTCGCTCTGCCCCTCCCCCCTCTCGCTCTGCCCCTCCCCCCCTCTCGCTCTGCCCCTCCCCCCCTCGCTCTGCCCCTCCCCCCCTCGCTCTGCCCCTCCCCCCTCGCTCTGCCCCTCCCCCCCTCGCTCTGCCCCTCCCCCCTCGCTCTGCCCCTCCCCCTCTCGCTCTGCCCCTCCCCCTCTCGCTCTGCCCCTCCCCCTCTCGCTCTGCCCCTCCCCCTCTCGCTCTGCCCCTCCCCCTCTCGCTCTGCCCCTCCCCCTCTCGCTCTGCCCCTCCCCCTCTCGCTCTGCCCCTCCCCCTCTCGCTCTGCCCCTCCCCCTCTCGCTCTGCCCCTCCCCCTCTCGCTCTGCCCCTCCCCACCCCGCTCTGCCCCTCCCCACCCTCGCTCTGCCCCTCCCTAACCTCGCTCTGCCCCTCCCCACCCTCGCTCTGCCCCTCCCCCTCTCGCGCTCTGCCCCTCCCCCTCTCGCGCTCTGCCCCTCCCCCTCTCGCGCTCTGCCCCTCCCCCTCTCGCGCTCTGCCCCTCCCCCTCTCGCGCTCTGCCCCTCCCCCTCTCGCGCTCTGCCCCTCCCCCTCTCGCGCTCTGCCCCTCCCCCTCTCGCGCTCTGCCCCTCCCCCTCTCGCGCTCTGCCCCTCCCCCTCTCGCGCTCTGCCCCTCCCCCTCTCGCGCTCTGCCCCTCCCCCTCTCGCGCTCTGCCCCTCGCGCTCTGCCCCTCACGCTCTGCCTCTCGCGCTCTGCCCCTCGCGCTCTGCCTCTCGCGCTCTGCCCCTCGCGCTCTGCCCCTCGCGCTCTGCCCCTCGCGCTCTGCCCCTCGCGCTCTGCCTCTCGCGCTCTGCCCCTCCCCCTCTCGCGCTCTGCCCCTCCCCCTCTCGCGCTCTGCCCCTCCCCCTCTCGCGCTCTGCCCCTCCCCCTCTCGCGCTCTGCCCCTCCCCCTCTCGCGCTCTGCCCCTCCCCCTCTCGCGCTCTGCCCCTCCCCCTCTCGCGCTCTGCCCCTCCCCCTCTCGCGCTCTGCCCCTCCCCCTCTCGCGCTCTGCCCCTCCCCCTCTCGCGCTCTGCCCCTCCCCCTCTCGCGCTCTGCCCCTCCCCCTCTCGCGCTCTGCCCCTCCCCCTCTCGCGCTCTGCCCCTCCCCCTCTCGCGCTCTGCCCCTCCCCCTCTCGCGCTCTGCCCCTCCCCCTCTCGCGCTCTGCCCCTCCCCCTCTCGCGCTCTGCCCCTCCCCCTCTCGCGCTCTGCCCCTCCCCCTCTCGCGCTCTGCCCCTCCCCCTCTCGCGCTCTGCCCCTCCCCCTCTCGCGCTCTGCCCCTCCCTCTCTCGCGCTCTGCCCCTCTCTCTCTCGCGCTCTGCCCCTCTCTCTCTCTCGCTCTGCCCCTCTCTCTCTCTCGCTCTGCCCCTCTCCCCCTCTCGCTCTGCCGCCCCTCTCTCTCTCCCTCTGCCCTTCTCTCTCTCGCTCTGCCCCCCTCTCTCTCTCGCTCTGCCCCCCTCTCTCTCTCGCTCTGCCCCTCTCTCTCTCTCTCGCTCTGCCCCTCTCTCTCTCTCTCGCTCTGCCCCTCTCTCTCTCTCTCGCTCTGCCCCCCTCTCTCTATCTCGCTCTGCCCCCCTCTCTCTCTCTCGCTCTGCCCCCCCTCTCTCTCGCTCTGCCCTCCTCACTCTCTCGCTCTGCCCCTCTCTCCCGCGCGCTCTTTTCCCCTTAACTTTCCACCCTCTCTTTTTTTGTGCTTCTTTCTCTCTTTCCTTGTCTCTCTCTCTCTCTATCCCTGTCTCTTTCTCTCCATGCATACCAGAAGTAAGCTATCTCAGCAGTTTACATTGTGACGCAGAGCAGAAAGTGGGTAGCGAGAGCTGGATATGAATGCCAGTGCTCAACATTTCCATACGCAAGATAACTTGTAGTGGGAAAATATTGGAATTTAATTTGGTAATGTTGGCAGTCTGACAATGTAGCAAATCAAATTTCTGACTGTACAAATGGTGAGTATATCATCAATTACTGTCACTTTTAAAATTGGTTAATTAATCTGCTGCCGTTCTAAAATGAAATTGCCGTATCATCAAATATTTCAGTCCAGATTTTCCCATGAAACAGACGCGCTTTCATTATGGCTTTTCATTATCATTCTTTTTCGCTTTCTGCCGACACCCAATCTCCAGTTGTGTGTCTCTCGCTCTCCCGAAGTGCTCCTACCCGCCAAGTCTGTGCCGGCGTTTGCCGACAAGTCAGCAAGCGCTTTTAATTCTACCGTCCGCTGCCGTGCAGTGGCCACAGTTACACAGGCTGACCTGCTGTAACACCTCAAGTAAAGGAAGAAAGACTTGCATTTATATAGCGCCTTTCACGACCACCGGGGACTCTCAAAGCGAACGAACCACTTTTTGGAAGTGTAGTCATTGCTGTAATGTGGGAAACGCGGCAGCCAATTTGTGCACAGCAAGCTCCCACACACAGCAATGTGACAATGACCAGATCATCTGTTTTTTTTTAGTGATGTTGATTGAGGGATAAATATTGGCCCCAGGACATCGGGAAGAACTCCCCTGCTCTTCTTCGAAAAATAGAGCCCGGGATCGTTTACGTTCACCTGAGAGGGCAGACATCTCGGTTTAACATCTCATCCGAAAGACGGCACCTCCGACAGTGCAGCACTCCTTCAGTACTGCCCCTCTGACAGTGCAGGGCTCCCTCAGCACTGCCTCTCCGACAGTGCAGCGCTCCCTCAGTGCAGCGCTCCTTAATTCAGCGCTCCCTCAGCACTGCCCCTCTGACAGTGCGGCGCTCCCTCAGCACTGCCCCTCTGACAGTGCAGCGCTCCCTCAGCACTGCCCCTCTGACAGTGCGGCGCTCCCTCAGCACTGCCCCTCTGACAGTGCAGCGCTCCCTCAGCACTGCACTGGGAGTGTCAGCCTAGATTTATGTGCTCCAGTCCCTGGAGTGGGACTTGAACCCACAACCTTCTGACTCAGAGGCGAGTGTGCTGCCCACTGAGCCACGGCTGGCACTGAGTGCTATTCGACTGCGTAGGGGAGTCCGTGCCAGGTCCAAACCTATCCTCCCGCTGTTGCCACTGGGTGCGATCAGGAGCAGGAATCTGACTGCCTTGATTTGTCCCCCTCTCTCTCCCTGTCGCTCGCTCCAGAGCCCTGAGGCCCCTGCAGCCCTGACCGAGGCCATCGAGGACGTTTCCTGACTCGCCTCCTTTCCCAGTGCTGGACGGGACTCCCAGCATTCACCATAATGCCCCTTGCCTCTTACAACTACACATTGATGTTGTTTAATCGCGTCTTTTAACGTCGTGAAATGTCCCAAGGCGATTTTAAAAATTTGACACCGAACCACATAAGTAGAAATTAAGGCAGGTGACCAAAAGCTTGGTCAAAGAAGTATTTTTTTTAAGGAGCGTCTTGGAGGAAAGAGAGATAGAGAGGCGGAGAGGTTTAGGGAGGGAGTTCCAGAGCTTGGGGCCCAGGCAACAGAAGGCACGGCCACCGATGGTGGAGCGATTATAATCAGGGATGCTCAAGGGGCCAGAATTAGAGGAGCGCAGACATCACGGGGGGGCGGGGGGGGGTGGGGGTTGTGGGGCTGGAGGAGATTACAGAGACAGGAAGGGGAGGGAGAGGGTTGTGGGGCTGGGGGAGATTACAGAGACAGGAAGGGGAGGGAGAGGGTTGTGGGGCTGGGGGAGATTACAGAGATAGGAAGGGGCGAGGGCAGTTAATGCAAGTGAAAGAAAGATGTTGATCAGTGAGAGCTGTCCTTTAAAAGTCATTTCCTGGTCAGTGGCAGGTCGGGGTGTCGGATAACAGCCCGCGTGTTGTGCTGGCCCGTGCTGGGTGTAAACGGCCCACTTGACATGTGATTTGTTGTCTTGAATACCTTCCCTTAATGAGCCTGCCGAGGGTTCCTGTTGACATTAGCCTCAAGTAGTGCGGAGATTGATTACAGGCCACTGGGGGATGGCCGGGAGATCACAGCCAGCATGGTGTAATAGAGGTCACAGGAGAGGATTGTGTGTTGGCCGCGCTACAGTTATGAGGAGAATTGCTTTTTATTCAATCTAATTCTGTTTCCACCCCCCCGCCCGAACCTGAAGGCACCGACTTGCATTTGGGGATCACGTGCCTGCTGGCAATTTGCCAGCCTCCATAACGAGCGTTGGCAGACTATTTGGCCAAGGGGTGCATCGGTCCTCAAGCTCTCCCTGTCCTCCGCACACAGCGACCTTCCCGCTGGGATCAGGAGCGGTAACAGTGACTGAGTTCCTTACTCTCCAACCCCCCGTTCCCCCTCCCAAAACCCTCAACCGAAACCTACAGGCACTGAGGACTATACTCATTGGAGTTTAGAAGAATGAGAGGTGATCTTATTGAAATGTATAAGATGCTGAGGGGGCTCGACAGGGTAGATGCAGAGAGGATGTTTCCCCTCGTGGGGGAATCTAGAACTAGGGGGCATAGTTTCAGAATAAGGGGTCGCCCATTTAAAATGGAGATGAGGAGGAATTTCTTCTCTGAGGGTTGAAAATCTGTGGAATTCTCTGCCCCAGAGAGCTGTGGAGGCTGGGTCATTGAATATATTTAAGGTGGAGATAGACAGATTTTTGAACGATAAGGGAGTGAAGGGTTATGGGGAGTGGGCGGGGAAGTGGAGCTGAGCCCAAGATCGGATCAGCCGTGATCTTATTGAATGGCGGAGCAGGCTCAAGGGGCCGAATGGCCGACTCCTGTCTGCCTCTCTTTCTGTCTCCCTCGCGCCCCCTGTTTCCCTCGCGCCCCACCTGTCTCCCTCGCGCGGCCCCCCTCCTCTCCCTCCCTCGCCCTCTTCCTCCTTCCCTCGGGCGGGCGGGAGATTGTGCTGTGCACAGTGAGTATTGGAACTCTTGAAATGTCCAGTCCCTCGCCCTAGCTATATTACAGTGTCCCCCTCGCTCGCTCTCCCCTCGCCCCCTCTCCCCTCGCCCCCTCTCCCCTCGCTCGCTCTCCCCTCGCCCACTCGCCCCCTCGCTCGCTCTCCCCTCGCCCCCTCGCTCGCTCGCCCCCTCGCTCGCTCTCCCCTCGCCCCCTCGCTCGCTCTCCCCTCGCCCCCTCGCTCGCTCTCCCTCGCCCCCTCGCTCGCTCTCCCCTCGCCCCCTCGCTCGCTCTCCCCTCGCCCCTCGCTCGCTCGCCCCCTCGCTCGCTCTCCCCTCGCCCCCTCGCTCGCTCTCCCCTCGCCCCCCTCGCTCGCTCTCCCCTCGCCCCCTCGCTCGCTCTCCCCTCGCCCCCTCGCTCGCTCTCCCCTCGCCCCCTCGCTCGCTCTCCCCTCGCCCCCTCGCTCCGTCTCCCTCGCCCCCTCGCTCGCTCTCCCTGCTCGCCTCCCTCGCCCCCTCTCCCTCGCTCGCTCTCCCCTCGCCCACTCGCCCCCTCGCTCGCTCTCCCCTCGCCCCCTCGCTCGCTCGCCCCCTCGCTCGCTCTCCCCTCGCCCCCTCTCCCGCTCTCCCCTCGCCCCCTCTCCCGCTCTCCCCTCGCCCCCTCTCCCGCTCTCCCCTCGCCCCCTCTCCCGCTCTCCCCTCGCCCCCTCTCCCGCTCTCCCCTCGCCCCCTCTCCCGCTCTCCCCTCGCCCCCTCTCCCGCTCTCCCCTCGCCCGCTCTCCCCTCGCCCCCTCTCCCGCTCTCCCCTCTCCCGCTCTCCCCTCGCCCCCTCTCCCGCTCTCCCCTCTCCCGCTCTCCCCCTCTCCCGCTCTCCCCTCTCCCGCTCTCCCCTCTCCCCCTCTCCCCTCGCCCCCTCTCCCCCCCCTCTCCCCTCGCCCCCTCTCCCCTCGCCCCCTCTCCCTCGCCCCCTCTCCCCTCTCCCGCTCTCCCCTCGCCCCCTCTCCCTCGCCCCTCCCCCCTCGCCCCCTCTCCCCTCGCCCCCTCTCCCCTCGCCCCCTCTCCCCTCGCCCCCTCTCCCCTCGCCCCCTCTCCCCTCGCCCCCTCTCCCCTCGCCCCCTCTCCCCTCGCCCCCTCGCCCCCTCTCCCCTCGCCCCCTCTCCCGCTCTCCCCTCGCCGCTCTCCCCTCGCCCGCTCACCCCTCGCCCCCTCTCCCCGCTCTCCCCTCCGCCCCTCTCCCGCTCTCCCCTCCCCTCGCCCCCTCTCCCGCTCTCCCCCTCGCCCCCTCTCCCGCTCTCCCCTCTCCCTCGCCCCCTCTCCCGCTCTCCCCTCGCCCCCTCTCCCCTCTCCCCTCGCCCTCTCCCCTCGCCCCCTCTCCCCTCTCCCGCTCTCCCCTCGCCCCCTCTCCCGCTCTCCCCTCGCCCGCTCTCCCCTCGCCCGCTCTCCCCTCGCCCCCTCTCCCGCTCTCCCGCTCTCCCCTCGCCCCCTCTCCCGCTCTCCCGCTCTCCCCTCGCCCCCTCTCCCGCTCTCCCCTCGCCGCTCTCCTCGCCCGCTCTCCCCTCGCCCCCTCTCCCGCTCTCCCCTCGCCCCCTCTCCCGCTCTCCCCTCGCCCCTCTCCCGCTCTCCCCTCGCCCCCTCTCCCGCTCTCCCCTCGCCCCCTCTCCCGCTCTCCCCTCGCCCCCTCTCCCGCTCTCCCCTCGCCCGCTCTCCCTCTCCCTCCCGCCCCTCTCCCGCTCTCCCCCCCCTCTCCCCTCGTCCCCTGCCCTCTCCCCTCGCGCCCTCTCTCCCCGCTCTCCCCCTCGCCCCCTCTCCCGCTCTCCCCTCGCCCCCTCTCCCGCTCTCCCCTCGCCCCTCTCCCGCTCTCCCCTCGCCCCCTCTCCCGCTCTCCCCTCGCCCCTCTCCCGCTCTCCCTCGCCCCCTCTCCCGCTCTCCCTAGCCCCCCTCTCCCGCTCTCCCCTAGCCCCCTCTCCCGCTCTCCCCTCGCCCCCTCTCCCGCTCTCCCCTCGCCCCCTCTCCCGCTCTCCCCTCGCCCCCTCTCCGCTCTCCCTCTCCCGCTCTCCCCTCGCCCCCTCTCCCGCTCTCCCCTGAGGGAGTGCCGCACTGTCGGAGGGGCAGTGCTGAGGGAGTGCCGCACTGTCGGAGGGGCAGTGCTGAGGGAGTGCTGCACTGTCAGAGGTGCCATCTTTGGTGGGCAGCCAGCCAGCCCCCAGGGAACAGTACCCCATTCAGAGTTTGTGGGGAGGGGGAACGCTGTAGCTTTTATTGAACACGTTGCCGAGTTGGCCAAAGGGGACGTTCTCGCGAGTTGAAATGAAAGCCGTTTTTTTTTTCCCTCCATGTTTGACCGCGTTATAAAAACCGATTCACTTGGCGAGCCTCCGGGCGCACACTCTCAGACCGCAGTGAGACGCACTGAGCTCCTCGTATGGTGTGTAGCTGCAAGTCCATCCCAGTGAGGGGGTGATCGAGGGCAGGGGACGGGGGGGCAAAGAGAGTGGGGGGGGGGGAGAGCAGAGCGGGGAGGGAAGGGGGAGGGAGCCAGAGCGGGCTATCACATACTGCCCCTCCCCCTGATGTCAGACCCTCGGGCACTCACACTTGCTGGCTGCGGTTTGTTGGCCCTGACCCCTGCAGCCACACAGCACTAAGCCCCCGGGCTGCTGTGTGACGAGAGGCAGGGACAGCTGGCATGCCTATATTTTCTTTCAGCTCAGCAGCTGAGAGCATGACAGTGCGCGAGCGCTGAGCCAGTTTTTTTTTAACGTAATTCGTATTTCAATCATAGATTTCCTTTTCTCCCTACATCCCCCCCCTCCCGACCCCCGCCCCCGAACTCTCACATTCCCAACGCTTTTCCCCAGTGGGGTCCATCGGGCACACGTTCAGTCAAATGGAATGTTGGCCTTTATTGCAAGGGGGGGATAGAGTATAAAAGCAGAGAAATCCTACAACTGTACAGGGTATTGGTGAGGCCACACCTGGAGTACTGCGTGCAGTTCTGGTCTCTGTATTTAAGGAATGATACGCTTGCATTGGAGGCTGTTCAGAGAAGGTTCACTCGGTTGATTCCTGAGATGAGGGGGTTGTCTTATGAAGGTTGAGCAGGTTGGGCCTTTACTCATTGTTCAGAAGATTGAGAGGTGATCTTATTGAAACGGATAAGATTCTGAGGGGGCTCGACAGGGTAGATGCAGAGAGGATGTTTCTCCTCGTGGGGGGAATCTAGAACTGGGGGCATAATCTCAGAATAAGGGGTCGCCCATTTAAGACGGAGATGAGGAGGAATTTCTTCTCTCAGAGGGTTGTGAATCTGTGGAATTCTCTGCCCCCCCCGAGAACTGTGGAGGTTGGGTCATTGAATATATTTAAAGTGGAGATAGACAGATTTTTGAACGATAAGGGAGTGAAGGGTTATTGGGAGTGGGCAGGGAAGTGGAGCTGAGGCCAAGATCAGATCAGCGGTGATCTTATCGAGGGGCCGAATGGCCGACTCCTGCTCCTTATGATATGTATGTTCCGTTGTCCGCGGGTCGTTGCAGGCGACCCTGGACCTGGCCCCCCACACGTGTGCGGAACTCACCACCGAGTGACCGCTGGCTGCCAGTCCTTGCCTTAAGCAAGGGCACTGAGGCACACCCCCACCCACCCACACTCCATCTCCCATCGCCCAGCTCTCGCTGTTCAAACACACCCTCACTGGGAGAGATGTTCACATTCAAGTCGATTTTTAAATGCCTCTCCTGATCTCTCTCCCCTCTTTCCCCCCCCCCCCCCCACACACGCTTCCCTCAACATAACAAAAAAAACATTATCTGGGTCATTATCACATTGTTGTGTGTGGGAGCTTGCTGTGCGCAAATTGGCTGCCGCGCTTCCCAGATTATAACAGTGACTACACTCCAAAAGTATTTCATTGGCTGTAAAAAAGCCTTGGGACATGAAAGGCGCTATATAAATGCAAGTCTTTATTTCTCATCAATCGTCCTCCTTCCATCCATCGCCTTTCCCAGCCCCCTTCGTTCCAATCTCCCCTCCCTTCCCCCCCCCCCCCCCCCATTCATTCTGTGCTCCGTCCTCCTCTTCCCCCATTTACAGCCCCCTACTTCTTTCCTGTGCTCCCTGCCCCCTTCTCCCCTTCCCCCCCCCCATTTCCTGCCCCCTGTCCTGCTCTCTCCCCTTCTCTTTGTCCTGCCCCCCTCCCCTCCCCCCCCCCTGTCCTGCCCCCTCCCCTTACCCTCTCCCCCCGCGCCCCTGAGCTGCCTCCTCCCCTTCCCTTACCCCCCCCCCCACCCTTGTCCTGCCCCCCTCCCTTTACCCTCCCCACCGCCCCTGCCCCCTTTCCTTCCCCCCCCTCCCCATGTCCTGCCCCCACCCCTTCCCTTACCCCCCCCCCCCGCACCCCAGTCCTGCCCCCACTCCCTTTACCTCCCCACCGCCCTTTTCCCCCCTCCCCCTATCCTGCACCCTCCTCCTCCTCCCCCGCGCCCCGTCCTGCCCCCACTCCCACCCCTCCAGCTCCATTGCCCAGGGTTGACTATGGCCTCTCCCGGGTGCTCTGGCCCCTTGTATTATTCCGTCGGGTTCTGTCGTTACCCAGGAACAGTTGATTTATTTTGTCTCACCTTGTGATGCTGTCTGCGGGACTTTGCTGTACCCCCCCCTCCCTCCCTCCCCACCCCCCTTTGCCGCTGCGTAACTCGATTGTCTTTGCCTCCCCTCCGCCCGCCTCCCCGGGGGTCAGGTTCGAGCTGATGCGCCTGTGTTGGCAGTACAACCCCAAGATGCGCCCGGCCTTCATGGAGATCATCCAGAGCATCAAGGCCGACCTGGAGCCCTCCTTCAAAGAGGTGGCCTTCTTCTACAGCGAGGACTGCAAGGTTCGGGACGTCGAGGAGTTTGAGCTGGAGCCAGACAATATGGAGAGCATCCCCCTCGACCCGTCCTCCACCCTCCAGCACTCCGACAAACACTCGACCCACAAAGTGGAGAACGGGCCCGGCGTGGTCCTGCGAGCCAGCTTCGATGAGCGCCAGCCCTACACTCACATGAACGGCGGGAGGAAGAACGAGAAGGTGTTACCTTTGCCCCAGTCGACAGCCTGCTGATTCCGCCCCCCCCCCCTTCCCCCAACCCCCTCCCCACACCCCACACCCCGCCCCGAAACGAAGAGGAAGAAAAAAAATAACAAACCCCGACACGCACACACCCACACACCACGACAAAACCTGACTGTATCTCAGCAGATCTGGAACTGCCATTGCTGCACAGTGGCGACCCTCTTTACCGTCACCACACTCATTTCTCATACGCAAACAGGTTTTATTTTTCTGGACAAAAAAATTTATTGGCAACACCTAATCAAGAGCCACGGCAGGAGGCTCAGCTGAACTTGTGCTGCAAGACACTCGGTTCCAAGGTCTCACTGCTTCTAAACATATCTATCATCAGAGATGCTGCCTGGGTATTCTCCGATCCCTGGCACTTTCACTCCAGGTCTTTATAGATATATATGTTATATCTATATATTTTTTGTTTAAATAGATCTGACCCTTGAACCAATCGCTCCCTGTTTCTGGGAAACCGGCAGTGCATATCTCTTCTGGGGCCGTCACAAGAGTGTCTCGGGTGTCCCATCCTCTCTCGTACTGCTGCCAAATTTTTTGCCAAAAGATAAAAGAAATAGTTTTATTAAAAAGAAATGTATTTCCACTCGTAGAAGGAACGGGGAAGAGAAGAGAGAGAGAAAAAAAAAAAAGCAAGTGTTTCACGGAAAAGACGGACGCACGCACACACCGCGCTCGCGCGCGCCTCATCGCGCGACTCGTCGATCTACACCGGGATTAATGCGCAAAGTTTAAAGCGGAAATCCCGACGGGGAGCGCGCGAGAGAGAGCGCGATAGAAAAACAAACCCGCTCGCCGTCTGGAGGAGGTCCCGGATCACCGGCGAGCATAACCCGCCAGTGAGTAGGGGGAGGGGAACGGAGACGAGGATGGAGGAGGGACTCGGAGCCCTCGTGGGAGAGAGAGAGAGAGCGCGTGCGCGCCTGTGTGTGTGTGCGCGCCGCGGAACGGAACATCAGCGAGAGAGAAAGCAAGAAAGACAAAAAAAGAAGCAGTTAAGTGCTTAGTATTCTCTGACGTGTTCAGTGCTATTACATTAGAATTCTAGTGAATGGGTCTTGCAGTTCTATGTTTGACCATTGATTCTTTGAATACTTGTTGTGTCACTTTTATAACGTTTATGGTTTATTATCCATCTGTCTTTGAAAAAAAGCTGCTATAATTTTTTTTTCCTCCTTAACTCTGGGGATGAAATCAACTTTACCTTCTGGCCTCTGCCGCTCCCCCGCCCCCCAGTCCCTCCCTCTCCTCCCCCCACCCACTCCCCACTTCCATTTTGTTCCTTCAACCAGTTTCTTAATTAAGGCTTTGTACAACAGTTCAAATCGACTTTTTTCATTTCCTTTCCTGTTAATCGTTCCGATCGCGCGGTCTCGTCACGGACTGCCATCGCCGCCTTTTTTAAGAAAAAAAAATGTACAGAAAAAAAAACCAGGAGACATTTCCTTCCGTTTTGTTACCTGTGACACCTTAGCTCAGCACACGATTGCGAACCGTTTTATTTTTTTTTCCTCAAGTGATTATATAACGTAGCCGGACAGAAAACGTTTTTTCTTCTTTTGAGAGAACTTGCGTCTGAATCAGTACAGGGCGTCAAAAAAAATATATACTCAGGTCAAACAGTTTAATACTAGTACATGTCTTTCTCAGTGTTTCAATGTTCATTTTGTTCCTATGTCGAATTTGTTTGCTCTCTCCTTCCCCCAAAAGACGCAGGCCTTTATTTGTTTCCACCAAACTGGGTTAGTTATTCTGACAGCTCAACTTCGAATACAAGATTGGTTTTTTTTGTTATTTTTGGCTGCATATCTTATCTTTTTTTTCCCAATTATTACCAGAATGAGGCTTTAGTAGGCCGGAAGGGCGGCCATTTTGTGGTTGTCCATTTACTGACTCTACGCTCTTGTTAAAATCTGACATGGCAGCCGGCGTTCTTGTTTTTTTTTATATATATATATATATGGGTTGTATGATTTAAAGTGATAGGTTGCCGTTAGCACGAAGCAATCAGGAGCAATGGCGATTAATAAATATATCAGCTTGCCAAAATTGATAGTGCACTGGTAACAACCGGCCTAGTACTCCATTTAAAAAGTAAAAAAAAAAGGTCTAACATCACCAAAACTCAAAATATTAACGAGGCAGTGAAGTCTAAACATCAGGAAAGGTAGAGGTTCAAGTTTAAAAAAAAATGTGTGTATATATATATATATATATATATATATATACACGCAGTTCGGCCTACAGTGAAAGGCTTCACTTTATCGTAACCGGGCCCACATTCAACCACACCGGGATTGAGGGGCAACTCAAAGTGCCCCCCACCCCTTTTCCTGACCTCAGGATATCAAATTTTTGTTTTCCAGGCTCTGGGTGAAGTTGCTCGCTACCCGAGTTCCTGCCACCATTCCTCAGCCGTTGAGAAAGTCCAACGCAAAGCCACCGTGGGTGGGGGGGGTTTTCGCGACCCATCGCCTCCTGATATTTTGTGCTTTGTCACGACTTTCCCCGTAGCCCTCTTCCCCCTTTTGCCAGGGAACATGGGGGTTTGAGGGTGGGGGGGGGGTGCTGGGAAGCGGTTAAGGCCGCTTAACTGAACCTCTGTCAAGTTATTTGAAACCCAAGTTAAAAGGGGACAGCGCTGCGATTAGCAACACGCGACGTCACGAAGTTGGGCTTTGACGTGCTCGCTCGTGCTCTCCGCCGTGTTCGAAAGGGCCGGTGGAGGTGTTCATTATTGAGGGGGCTTTTGTTCAAAGGACACTGCCCCCTCCCACCTGGACATGGGAGGACGTTAACTTAAGTACAAGAGCAAAAAAAAAAAGAAAAATACGAATCGATAATGACTGATAATTGTGACCGGAGGTTAAAAAAAAAAGTTTGTAGTGTCTTTTTTTGGCTATACCTTTCTTAAAATAGTTCCTGGCTTTTAATTTGTTTTGCCACTGTCCCATAGCATGATTCTGGATCTCTGTTAATTAAAAAGGTAATCTATGTAGGATATTTTTTTGTAATTTATTTTGTAATATCAGTTAAGATCACTGTAAAATGCCCCAAATTGAAATCAGTACTGATAGATGAGTTGTATTTTAAATGTTACCTGACAAGGGGGACAATTATGTTTTTTTTTCGTCGATGTTTTTAAGCATTTATCTACCTCACTCTTATTTTTTTATATATATTATATTATATATAAAATACATCTCGCATTCAGCAATCTGAGAGACAGTACGTTTCCGGGAAACCTCAATAAAACAATCCACAAACCACATAACACTTAAAAGTCTTTGGAAAAAGGAGATCGGTTGCTCGGTCTACAAAGGTCACCAGCTTTGTCGGGGTGGGTGGGGGCAAGGGGCAAGGGTTAAAGGTCAGTTAACTAGCTGCAAGCTGGCCTCGAGGGTCTGGACCCCCCCCCCCCACATGTCTGTCAGGGGTGGTGTTACCGTTTATCGAGTGGCTCACCGCAGTTACCCGTGGCAACCGCTTTTGATGTGAGCGCACGCGCGCACTGTGTGTTTTATGCGCGTTAATTTTGGTTGTGAGGAGAGAGGGGGGGGCCGGGGTCAGTATTGTACCCCATTTCATTTTATTTCTACACTTTTTGGGGTGTTTTTTCCACCCCCCCCCCCCCCCCCCCCCAAACGGGAGTGGAGAATTCGACAAGTTGATCCCCGGTGCCCAAATAATTCTAAAATGGCTTCACTAATATTTTCTTTTTCTATTCTGCCAAAATGTTGCAGGACCAGCTCCCTGTCTGCATGAGGGGAGATACAGGAAAGTCCCGGGCGTCTCCCTTTCCCCATCCTGTCGTGTCCAGGGAGCAGGAGGGCCGCTTGATCTCCCGGTTACACCGTGTAAAACCGGGCACGTCGATCCCAGCCCGTTGGCGCCTACTTTCTAACCGAGATGTAAGCGGCAATCCCCCAGTTTAATCAGCCCACGTTAGAACATAGGAGCAGGAGTCGGCCATTCGGCCCCTCGAGCCTGCTCCGCCATTCAATGAGATCGCGGCTGTTCTGATCATGGACTCGGCTCCACTTCCCTGCCCGCTCCCCGTAACCCTTGACTCCCAGGGCTAGCCCGAGGGCAGGAGGCTGGCTATAGCCAGGTCGGGCAGAATTGGATTGACCTGGTGCGGTATCTTCTGGTTTACACTGTATCGTGTTTCTAGAAAGGCCTATCCTAGTACCTCGGGTCAGTTCCCATTGTCCAGAGCGCCCTCACCAAACAGCGAAGGACAGAGTGGGGCAGATCGCGGCCTGTAGTTTGATCCAAAGACTGGATGTGGAACCAAACGGCCTGCCTGATGCTGGCCCTCCATCCCGACTCCCTGCCCGTGTCCATTCACTGCGTCCTGGGGCGTTTGTGCGGCCTAAAGATGCAGGAGGCCAAGTGACCAATGTCTAATCTAGGCTGTACGATAAAGACACCCCATTCTCTACCCGTTAACCCATAAACTATTGACAAAGTGTCAACTAAAATGAGCTGGCATCCATGGCCTTGATCATTCGAGTCTGTTGTCACAACCCGGTGAATTCTCTTTTCTTCCCTCCATCTCCTCTGCACACACCAGAGAGATCGGCGGTGACCCATTGATATCTTCGAGGTTACTGAGTGTTTTTATACCAGATGTGGGGCCTGGCTCCAAGCTGAGGACAGGGGAGCCGGGGCTCCAAGCTGAGGACAGGGGGCCTAGGCTCCGAGCTGGGGACAGGGGGGACCTGGGCTCCCAGCTGGGGACAGGGGATCCTGGGCTCCGAGTTGGGGACACGGGGCCTGGGCTCCAAGCTGAGGACAGGGGAGCCGGGGCTCCGAGCTGGGGGACAGGGGGCCGAGCTCCAAGTTGGGGCCGGAGCTCCAAGTTGGGGACGGGACCGAGCTCCGGGCTGGGGACAGGGGACCAAGCTCCGGGCTGGGGACAGGGGACCGAGCTCCGAGCTGGGGACAGGGGACCGAGCTCCGAGCTGGGGAAGGGGATGGCCCCGGAAATTGAGCCTTAAGTGAGGGAGCGAGGAAGGGAATCGTAACTTAAAACATTACAACAAGTAAAACAGCAATAATGTACAACAGGAAACTGATGAAGGTGGTCTCGGTCCGAAGCAATCCTTGTGAAGGGCTTTTTCCCCTCGCCCCAAGAGCTGGCAGCATTTATCCGGCTTCTCAAGCTGTGATTTCATGGTCCGGATACTTGGATTGGCCCATTTAAAAAATGTAACGATTATATACAAAGTGTGGAATTTGCTGCTCCTTATTCCAGCCGCTACGAAGCCATTGCGGTTATTTTCTGGGTGTTAATTTGCCACGGTGACTGTTGCCTCTGAGTTGGTTGACCGGACAGGTACACGGCCGGGGCCAGGTACGGACACCCAGCTTCCGAATTCAATTCCCCCCCCCCCCCCCCGGATAAGAAGACGTTCCTTTGCGGTGTGTGTTGGCGACGCCCCTCCAGGTCGAATAGCCCGCCCGGGGTTCGCGCGTGTGACCAAAGGCGGACGCCGCTCAGACCACTGGCCGCCGGGTTGCCTCGTCAGCCGGACACGCGTCCCAGCAAGGGTCTCTTTTTCGGAAAGATGTGGAGAGAATTCATGGGGGGGCTGGCGTGGAGGGGAAGTGATGACTCTATTCCTGTCACGCAGGAGGAAAAACAAGGCGAAGGCGCTCAAAAAAAAAAAAAAAAGTTTTTTTAATTGGCCACTGAAGAGGGTAATGGCTAATACTTGGGAGTTTTTGGAATTACTTGGTGGGATATTTTGAAGCAAGCCCCCCCCCCCCAAGATGAGGTTGAAGCCATTGTCTCTGCTGGGGGAGGGGGGGGGAAGGTTCAGGGTTCGGACATGAAACTGGGGACCTCCTGACCTAGCAACCAATTCCCCCCCCCCCAGCGTCGCACATATTGATTATCACAACCATTGACCCTCAGATCACAAGCTGGTTACGAATGTTTGTTGAACTGTCTGATTTACAATATCGTCGATTTTTCAGATGACATCTGTATTCGAGAGAGAGAAAAAAATTATTTCAAAAAGAAAACGAGAAAAAAAAATGACTACCAGCACGGCGGTCATCTGGGCAAAGTGCGGCGTTCGTTTGAAAGCGCTTTGCCGCGATGCCCCCATCGTGTGACCGACCCGGGAAAACGGCTTGTGGGTGTGGTCCCGAGCTGCTTAAAGGGACCATGTCTCTACTTGTTGGCCGACCGAAGTTGTACGTAGTATCTACCTTGGGAGGGGGCGAGCAAAAACCCTAAACTGAATCGGGAGGCTCCCTGCAAAAACAAAATAAGATTCTTGATTCTTTGTGTGTATTTCTAACGGGGGCACATCTTTCAAACCGCCTGGCTGGATTTTTGATTTTGGGCTGTGTCCGTTCTGTGTCGACCAGATAGACCTTCCCCCTCGCATAAAACCCTCCCCCTTTCACCCCCTCGGCATTCTCCCACGCCGGTAATTCCGGTTGGAAACCAGCCCGGTGTCACAGGTCCCCAGGAGGCCTGTTGCTCAGCTGACGATGTCTCGTGTTGGCGTTGACCATATCCCCCCAACGCGCGTCCCCTTGGTAATAACGCGCTGAAAGTCGCCACGCGTCCACTGCTCGGGTTGAGGGCGTTGCGGCCTTTTTGGAAGCTTGTCGCGGCTTTTATTACACTCCAGATCCGCCCCGAGGGAAGGAGCCGGTCCTGATTTGGGGGCCTCGAAGTTAGCGCGTGCCGCTCACCGTCTCGCGCCCGGCGCTAACGTGAAACCTTCCTGCGTTGAACCGTTAGCTTAACGAGGTTTGCTGCCTGCGATCGGACAGCGCGAATAGAAAGGAGCATCCCGCGAGAGGGTTGGGCGTCAGTTCGCGGACAACCGGTGGCGTAATTACTGAGGCCTTGCATCGACAGTTTAACGCGCAGGGCGGAGGGGAACCTGGGAGTGCCGGGGCAGGCTGCTGCCCAGCCATAGACTACCCTCCCCAAGTAGGGCGCGGGTTTAAGCCAGGCCCCGTGTTGCCTCCCGCTCCACGCAAGTAAACTGGCTCGAAAGAAAGCGTTGACGGCAGATGCTTGCGTCGGGTTAGTCCTCGCGTGCTGACGGCTCCGCGGGCGAAAACCCAAAGTGTTTTTTTTTTCTCTGAGCTTCCAACACCACGATACTTCGGCCCAGGTACTCCCCCCCAGGTCCAGGACGAGTTAGCTCCCTTCGGGTTGGAGGTGAGGGTGTCCCTGTTGAGAGGGTGGGGAATAGACGTTAGCCAGGGTTCCTGCTCCCTGTCGCTCCGCAATGCGTGCATGCCGGGTGAGAACAGGACGGCGCTCGGCTGTGTGATGCCCATGTAGCTGAACAGCCTACAACGGGTGTGGTGGCTCTCGGGGTGGGGGGACCTCGGAGAGCTTTACCCCAGAATGGGGCGGACAGAGGGGAGATTTCCAAGCACTTGTGTGTCGCCTCGACAGGTAAGCCAGATTGATGTTGGCAATCACATACCCTTATACCAGCAAAAGACTCCCCAAGCCGGATTTAACAGCGCGCGTGCTCCCCCTCCCCCCCATCTCCCACCTCAGAGTGTGCGGTAAAGCAGAGCGCGTATAACAGCAGCTTTGAACACTGGGTCACCCAGCACCAAGTCAGGCAGAGGCTTGAGAGAGTCGGAATATCTTCACTAGCCCAGCTACACGAAATACGGTCTTGCACTGATATTGCAGCATAACCACCATATCAGCACAGGGAGAAAGGGAATACACAGCAGAGCAAGTCAGCAGTGAGCAAACTACCGAGACGTTCGCTGCTCACAGTCACGGTATATTTTCTGTGCTGGATGTATGTGTTTCCAGCATTTGTGGGTTTGTGTTTATATTTCAGCCCCATTAATACCCAGTGCTTATATTCAGTGCAGAAATCCAGTTGATCTCAAAAGACCTTCGCGGCTGTTTATATTTATTTTATAATTTTTTTTTTAAGTTACTTTCCTGTCTCTCTCCCCGGCAAAAATGGTATCTCAAAAACAGACCAAAGATCGCAGCACGGGGACACTGGGGATTATTCTAGTGAGATCTCGAGCAAGTGAGAGCTGGCCAGGTGTGCCACACACAGGCGGGCATCGTAGTTACTGCAGGGTCAGTTCCAGAAACTAGCATCTCCATCACCTCCCGGCAACTTGTACCTTCGGCATCCCAACTATTTATTCCACACACCGAGGCTGATACTTAAATAACATTCCCCTTCCATTGGTCACAGAATCTCAGACATTTACAGCAAAGAAGGAGGCCATTTGGCCCATCGTGTCCGTTCCGGCCGACCAAGAGCTACCCAGCCCAATCCCACTTTCTAGCTCTCGGTCCGTAGCCCTGTCGGTTACGGCACTTCAAGTGCACATCTAGGTACTTTTTAAATGTGGTGAGGGTTTCTGCCTCTACCACCCTTTCAGGCCGTGAGTTCCAGACCCCCACCACCCTCTGGGTGAAGAAATTTCCCCTCAAAGCCCCTCTAAAACCGCCAACCAATTCCTTGGTTGTTGACCCCTCTGCTAAGGGAAACAGGTCCTTCCTATCCACTCTATCCAGGCCCCTCATAATTTTATACACCTCAATCAGGTCTCCCCTCAGCCTCCTCTGTTCCAAAGAAAACAACCCCAGCCTCTCCAATCTTTCCTCGTAGCTAAAATTCTCCAATCCAGGCAACATCCTCGTAAATCTCCTCTGCACCCTCTCCAGTGCAATCACATCTTTCCTGCAATGTGGTGACCAGAACTGCACGCAGTACTCCAGCTGTGGCCTAACTTGATTAAGTTGATCCAAGTTACATTTGGACAGGTACAGATGTAATCTCCCTTTCTCCCACCACCCCCCCAAACTGTATCTGGTCCACATTACACGGACCACAATTGCCGTCATTGTTGTGGGAGTTGTTGCGACTGTCCGAATGTGGCCTATTTCAACATCGTGTTGTGCACTTGATATTATTCCCAGGTTATTGTTTGTGAGGTGGGGGGAAATTTAATTGGTGTGATTAATTTAGCGATCTGACACTGGGGCAAGGTTAGCGAGATGCTGTCGAGCCAATGGCCGGAGTGAGCGCACGGACAGAAACGCAACCAGCGAGGGAAATGGGTGGTGTTACTCTACACAGCAGCCCGACGGTACGCTGGCTTTAAGGACCATTTTCTGATCTGTCCCTCGAAAGGTTGTGCATTGCCACGACCCCCCGACCCCGACAAAGTTCATGACCCGAGCAGCTTGGCGTATATCACCCCTCTCTTCGTTTCACTGGCTTATCGGATAATTAAATATAAATATATATATCATTTGAGAATTAGCAGGAGGTTAAGGAAAAATCCTGAAAATATAATAATGTCGAGGGGAGTCCTTTCATAATTTTTGTATCAAAATTAATAAAGATATCCATGTATATCAGGCCAAACAGAAGGGATACCTCAAGGTAGAGAGACCAGCATGGTTGAGTAAACCAATCCAGTTTGGTCCAAAAATATTATATAATACACTTTGTAGTGTTGTCCTATGGTTTAATATTTGTGTTGGGAGATTTTACAGGGACAATGCCTTGTCCCGACCCCGATCTGATTGGTACAATTATCGAGTGTGAATTATGTCATTGCTGTACAATTGTGGCATCTCTGATACCGCCTTCCTTCAGTGAAACCGATGCGATACACATGGCTCATCGTTTGTCGCTCATCTCCTGCCTGCCTTGCCTCTGCGCTGCAGGGCTTCAGCCAGGAGGACAGGGCCACCGACTCTGCAGACAGCTTCATAAACGCTACTCCTTATTGGCTGGCTCGGTAATCAACTTTGGGATTGGGAAAAGTCCCCCGTTTTGCCTAGATGCATCATCTCATGCCCCCACCCCGCTCCCCAACATGACACATCCTGCCCTCTGGCTGTGAATTCTCGCCACTTGGCCCCTCGGGTAGCTAAGTTCAGTGCGACAGTCCAGACACGATCTCTGCACCCAGTGCTGTAACCGGGAGACTGAACGCCTTTACCGCTCAGGTGACTGGCTGGCTTTGATTTGAACCCATTTTTTATTTTTAAGTTAATTTGCAACCAAGAGAAGAGATCGGATCAAACTTCAAAATCCACGTGGGCCGGTAACGAACGCGAAGACGGGCAGTTCTCCTTCATTTTAGCGTATCGGGGACCTGTTGTGGTGTATGGTGGAACAACATTCTCGGATCGGCTAAAGGTCGAGAGAAAAGCCAACCTGTCTCAAGTCCGTTATCGGCAGTAGTTTACGGGTATGTTTATCGTTGAGTGTTACTCCCGTTGCTGTCTGTGCTCACAGCTGGACCTCCCATCGGGGCCAGAGCAGGAAGTACCCTCACCCCCATTGCAGCTTCCAAGTTGTGGCTGGCCCACGGCCCACTACTGCTTGTGCCCACTCGGAATCTAATTCAGCTGCCAAAATGAAAAGTGCCTTTGGCAATTTGGGGCAAGTACAGAGGCCCTCCTCCGCCCCTGGGCTGGAGGTGGGGGGGGTAAGTTGGGCTGGTTTCCCTGCCTGATTTCCCCCCCCCTCCCCTCGCCATGCTGAGTTTGAATGAGGACAGAATTAGGGATACCCGTTGGTGGTCTCGTGTGGGCACTGCCCGAGAGGGCTCTTGGAACCTGTGGGCCCCCCCGCCCCCGGACCCAAATGGATTCTGTGCCTTCAGGAGAGAAGGGGGAAAGGGACAGAGATTATAGATGGGGAGTTGGGGGGGAATTCTCTAAAAACAATGGGATTTTCCTTACTCTTCAGCTGATGAACAGAGTGTATGTTCAGGAGTCAAATTAGGTCAACTGTCACCATGTCTGTTTGGAGCAGTTTCGTCAAGGGCTTCAGGCCCAGGCTGAACTCTCTCGTGCAGGTATTGTCCGCCTTTGGAGAAAACACGGCTGGGAGCCAGAGATTCCTACTATCTCCTGGCGGGAATGGTGAACACATTAGATGACTGATAGCAACTCTCCCCCACATCCCCAACTCCACTTATCCAAACTGAAGACTCCTTCCCTATCCCTGGGCCAGCCAATCACAGAGTGGTATTATTTCTTGCTGACTAATCCGGTTACCCAGATTGTCCTTTCCTCTGAGTTGAAGCAGGGGCGGAGTCTAGAACATAACATTGAAGTTAAAGAGGGGGGGGGGGGGGGGGTTTGTTGAAGGAGTTTCTGCAGAGGGGTAAGTACATGCAACATGGACACCATCACATTGGCTATTGATCATTGTATCTGAAGTTCGACCAATGGCCCCGACCAACGGGTACGACAATGTAGGATCACGGGATGCTCTCCCTTTCCCTTGAGGCTAAAAGGAGAGGGAGGGAGGGGAGCGCAGATGGTAACGCACTGTGTCCTGGGTGTGGTCTACATAGCCACACTGGTGCATCTTCTGAATCGACAGGTAACGCGCTCCGGAACATTTTGGGTGTACAACAAAAAACCCGGAATTGAACATTCTGGGAGTGATTTTGGGGGCGAACGAGTTGCCGAGCGTAAAGGAACGGCGATGGTTTGTATCCCGGGATCCCAGGCAACAGCGAGGCTGAGACACGGTTCTGTGTACGTGTAGTGATGTACCAGTAACTGTTCATTGCAGTTGACATGATCCGGGGGGCGAGGGGGGGTAGTTTTTGGTACTTTATGTTGGGGAGCACCAGTCTCGTTTTTTTTTTCCCCCCAAACGAGGAAGGGTCGGTTTTCCACGGGCCGCCTCGACCAGGGAGCGCGAGGGATGTAGAAACGGAAGCGTATCCCAGGCCAGCAAAATGGCGGAGGGACAGAGCTGGCCGGAACGAGTTGCCGTTGGCGGCTGTCTCTGTCCGGGTTGAAGCGAGGCAGTTGGGAATAGAAGGGCACTTAATTACTGCGCCACCGGTAGAGCGAGTCTGGGGGAATATCGTCAGACTCCGCCGTCGAGTCTGGAGATGATCATTTTATTCTGGGTGGGTCCTCAATGCTGGCCAGACCTCTCGGAAGGAGGGAGGTGCAGCTCTGTATCTGCAGTCTGGCGTTGTTCGAATCCTCGAGTCGTGTCCTTGTATATTGTTTAAAAAAAAAAGCAAACACTCATTGTACAGTTTGGTGCAGACACTAACCGATAAGACTGACCAGCGATTCCTACTACCTCCTGGCGGGAATGGTGAACACATTTAGATGACGGATAACAAGAATGGTTTGTCCCATCCCTTCCCCCGCCACCCCACAAGTCGTTACTTAAATGATTAATTTTTTTTTTTAATTGAGCAGTAAAGATGGCTAATTTGTTAAATACAAAAAAAATGACTTGCTGTGTGTAAATTATTCATACAATTCCTGTGTTTATATGAGATTTGATTCGTTGGTTTAAAAAAAATTCAAATGTTTTGTATATTCTGTTGTAAGAATTTATTCCTGTTATTTCGATATATTATGGAATCTTTTCATTCAAGAGGGAAAAAAACTTGTCTATTTTGACCGGCTGAGGCTAAAGCTATACTAGTTTCTGCACACTTGGCTTTTCTCTAGTAGTTACAGAACAAGATTTAAGTTAAATAAAATCTGTATGCAAAAACCTTCTGCTGGTTTGATGTTGTGTCTGTCTCTACTTCTTTGAGATCTTCCTGCCAGATTGTGCACCATCTACAAGAATCACTGTAGCAACTCGCCAAGGCTTCTTCGGCAGCACCTCCCAAACCCGCGACCTCTATCACCTCGAAGGACATAGAAACATAGACATAGAAAATAGATGCAGGAGTAGGCCATTCAGCCCTTCGAGCCTGCACCGCCATTCAATGAGTTCATGGCTGAACATGCAACTTCAGTACCCCATTCCTGCTTTCTCACCATACCCCTTGATTCCCCTTGTAGTAAGGACAAGGGCAGCAGGCGCATGGGAACACCACCACCTCCACGTTCCCCTCCCAGTCACACCATCCTGACTTGGGAATATATCGGCCGTTCCTTCATCGTCGCTGGGTCACAATCCTGGAACTCCCTCCCTAACAGCACTGTGGGAGCACCTTCACCACACGGACTGCAGCGGTTCAAGAAGGCGGCTCACCACCACCTTCTCAAGGGGCGATTAGGGATGGGCAATAAATACCGGCCTGGCCAGCGATGCCCACAGGCAAGGAACCAATGGGCTGGTTTACCCCATATCCCTTGATGCTCTTACCTAATAAATCTTACCTCCGTCTCAAAAGTTCTGATTGGTCCCCAGCTTCCACAGCCTTTTGGGGGAGGGGGACAGTTCCCGATTTCCATTACCCTTTGTGTGGAAACTGTGCTTCCTGACTCCCCTCTGGAAAGACATCGTTCGGATGAGACGTTAAACCGAGGCCCCGTCTGCCCTCTCGGGTGGACGTAACAGATCCGATGGCACTATTTTGAAGACCAGGGATGTTATCCCTGGTGTCCTGGCCAATATTTAACCCTCAATCAACAGACAATGTTACTCTACTATCATACGGAACACCACAGGTATCAACTGAAAGTGTCTCTGAGTCAGAAGGTCGTGGGTTCAAGTCCTGCTCTAGAGACTTGAGCACAAAAATCTAGGCTGACACTCCAGTGCAGTGCTGAGGGAGCGCCACACTGTCGGAGGGGCGGTGCTGAGGGAGCGCCACACTGTCGGAGGGGCGGTGCTGAGGGAGTGCCGCACTGTCGGAGAGGCAGTACTGAGGGAGTGCTGCACTGTCGGAGGGGCAGTACTGAGGGAGCGCCGCACTGTCGGAGGGGCATTACTGAGGGAGCACCGCACTGTCGGAGGGGCAGTATTGAGGGAGCGCCGCACTGTCGGCGGGGCAGTGCTGAGAGAGTGCTGCACTGTCGGAGGGGCAGTACTGAGGGAGCACCGCACTGTCGGAGGGGCAGTGCTGAGGGAGTGCCGCACTGTCGGAGGGGCAGTGCTGAGGGAGTGCCGCACTGTCGGAGGGGCAGTACTGAGGGAATGCTGCACTGTCAGAGGTGCCGTCTTTCAGATGAGACGTTAAACCGAGGCCCCGTCTGCTCTCTCAGGTGGATGTAAAAGATCCCACGGCATTATTTCGAAGAAGAGCAGGGGAGTTCTCCCCGGTGTCCTGGGGCCAATATTTATCCCTCAACCAACATCACTAAAACAGATTATCTGGTCATCGTCACATTGCTGTGTGTGGGAGCTTGCTGTGCGCAAATTGGCTGCCGCGTTTCCCACATTACAACAGTGACTACACTCCAAAAGTACTTCATTGGCTGTAAAGCGCTTTGGGATGTCGGGTGGTCGTGAAAGGCGCTATATAAATGCAAGTCATCTTCCTAAATGTCCAAAGGATTGAATGTTTGGGGGTGGAAGGTGTACGACCAGGGTACTTTACAACGGAACATGGTGGCTCGGCAGACAGCAACAACCTGGATTTATATAGCGCCTTTAACATAGTGAAACGTCCCAAGGTGCTTCACGGTAAAGTTATCAATTTTTTTTTAATTGTCACTGAGCTGCATAAAGCGAAATTAAGGCAGGTGACCAAAAACTTGGACAAAGAGGTAGGTTTTAAGGAGCATCTTGAAGGAGGATAGTGAGGTTTAGGGAGGGAGTTTCAGAGCTTGGGGCCCAGGCAACTGAAGGCACGGCCACCGATGGTGGAGCGATTATAATCAGGGATGCTCAGGAGGGCAGAATTAGAGGAGAGCAGACATCTCGGGAGCCCATTGGGATACATTCAACCAACAAAAAGGGGGTTTAACCCCAAACTTGGTGGCAGTTTGCCCTGTTGGGGCAATGTGTGTGGTGTATAGCAGTGGAGCAAAGCTGTTCAAGCCGCTACAGTCTCGGGTACAGACTGCCGCCCTGGCCAAGGGTCGCGGGACTTCCTATCGAGCAGCAAGATGCTGGGGATCTGTGACTTCACCTCCAGCGCAACCCGTCGATTTGCTTTTGGGAGGCAGAAGATGCAATCAAGGCAAGTAATGTAACGTGCAATATTCGTTCTATTTGTGGAAATCTTCATACGAGCATAAAGAACGGATCGCGTCGCTGCCTCTGGGGTCTTGCTGTGCACAAAATGGCCACCGCGTTTGCCGACAAATCAGCAACGTCTGCACTTCAAAGCAATTCCTTGCATGCGTAACGCTTCAGGCTGCACTGGAGAGACGTGGTGAGCTGTTGCAACAAGGCAATACTCTTTTTCCCGGCACTATATCTGGAGGCTTTCGCTTTGCTGACTCTTGATCGGGGTGGAGTTCCACAGGCGCTTTCTGCCTGCCAATAACTGGCCCAGGTGCCCACTGACCATGTGACCGTGACAACAACAACAACTTGTATTTATATAGCGCCTTTAACGAGGTAAAACGGCCCAAGGCGCTTCACAGGAGTGTTATAAGACAAAACAGATAAATTTGACAGCGAGCCAGATGAGATGAAATTAGCGCAGGTGACCAAAAGCTTGGACAAAGAGGGAGGTTTTAAGGAGCATCTTAAAGGAGGAAAGAGAGAGAGGCGGAGAGGTTTAAGGAGGGAGTTCCAGAGCTTGGCTTGGCTGCTAAAGGCACAGCCACCGATCATTGAGCGATTATAATCATGGGTTGCTCAAGAGGGCAGAATTAGAGGAGCGCAGACATCTCGGGGGCAGGGGGGCTGGTGTTGTGGGGCTGGAGGAGATTGCAGAGATAGGGAGGGGTGAGGGCCATGGAGGGATTTGTAAACAAGATTAAAATTTTGAAATCGAAGCGTTGCTTAACCGGGAGCCAGTGTAGGTCAGCGAGCACAGGGGGTGATGGGTGAGTGGGACTCGGTGCAAGTTAGGACACGAGGCAGCGAGCACAGTGGGTGATGGGTGAGCGGGACTCGGTGCGAGTTAGGACACGAGGCAGCAAGCACGGGTTGATGGGTGAGCGGGACTCGGTGCGAGTTAGGACACGAGGCAGCGAGCACAGGGGGTGATGGGTGAGCGGGACTCGGTGCGAGTTAGGACACGGGGCAGCAGAGTGATGGTGACTATTGCCCGGGAGACAGGCATTACAGCCAATCCCAAGTTGTGCGTTCAGGCACCATTCCAGAGACTTGAGCACATAAATCTAGGCTGACTCTCCGGTGCAGTACTGAGGGAGTGCTGCACTGTCGGAGGGGCAGTGCTGAGGGAGTGCCGCACTGTCGGAGGGGCAGTACTGAGGGAGCGCCGCACTGTTGGAGGTGCTGTTTTTCGGATGAGACATTAAACCGAGGCCCCGTCTGTTCTCTCAGGTGGATGTAAAAGATCCCATGGCACTATTTCGAAGAAGAGCAGGGGAGTTATCCCCATGTGTCCTGGGGCCAATATTTATCCCTCAACCAACAATTAAAAAACTATATTTTCTGGCCGTTATCGCATTGTGGGAGCTTGCTGTGCGCAGATTGGCTGCCGCGTTTCCCACATTACAACAACGACTGCACGTCAAAAAATTACTTTGTTGGCTGTAAAGCGCTTTGGGACATCCTGAGGTTGTGAAAAGCGCTATAGAAATGCAATTAATGACTTGGATGAAGGGACCGAGTGTAATGTAGCCAAGTTTGCTGATGATACAAAGATGGGAGGGAAAGGAAATTGTGAGGAGGACACAAAAAATCTGCAAAGGGATATAGACAGGCTAGGTGAGTGGGAAAAAATTCGGCAGATGAAGTATAATGTGGGAAAATTTGAGGTTATCCACTTTGGCAGAAAAAAATAGAAAAGCAATTTATAATTTAAATGGAGAAACATTGCGAAGTGCTGCAGTACAGAGGGACCTGGGGGTCCTTGTGCATGAAACACAAAAAGTTAGTCTGCAGGTACAGCAAGTGATCAGGAAGTACAATGGAATGTTGGCCTTTATTGCAAGGGGGATGGAGTATAAAAGCAGAGAAGTCCTGCTACAACTGTACAGGGTATTGGTGAGGCCACACCTGGAGTACTGCGTACAGTTTTGGTCTCCTTATTTGAAGAAGGATATACTTTAATTGGAGGCTGTTCAAAGAAGGTTCACTCGGTTGATTCTGGAGATGAAGGGGTTAACTTATGAAGATAGGTTGAGTAGGTTGGGCCTATACTCATTGGAGTTCAGAAGAATGAGAGGTGATCTTATCGAAACATAAGATTATGAGGGGGCTCGACAAGGTGGATGCAGAGAGGATATTTCCACACATTGGGGAAATTAAAACTAGGGGGCATAGTCTCAGATTAAGGGGCAGCCCATTTAAAACAGATGAGGAGGAATTTCTTCTCAGAGGGTTGTAAATCTGTGGAATTCTCTGCCCCAGAGAGCTGTGGAGGCTGGGTCATTGAATATATTTAAGGTGGAGATAGACAGATTTCTGAGCGATATGGTCAAGGGTTATGGGGAGCGGGCAGGGAAGTGGAGCTGAGTCCATGATCAGATAAGCCAGGATCTTATTGAATGGCGGAGCAGGCTCGAGGGGCCAAATGACCTACTCCTGCTCCTATTTCTTACGTTCTTATGCAAGCCTTTTTTCTTTCTGAGGGCCCGTGCATTCCGGCTGACGCCACCAGAGGGAGCTCTACCTGCAGCTCAAAGGTTAATGTTTTAATGCTATTTATTTTTAGTATCAGAAGATCTAAAGGTTTTTCGCCTTTAACAATCACAGGAACTAAGCACTTCCATTTTGGCATCTTTATATTGCAACGTGAATGTGTTACAAGTTCGATTAGAGAGAGAGAGCGTATTTGGGGCAAAGTTCATCATTTCAAATGTAAAGTTGGGTCAGCAAATCGCACACACGTTATCAGTGCCCTTGATGCACATAATTTAAGGCAACTTACTGTTTCACAAAGTAACACAAAGGTGAACTACAGTTTGCAGCAAAAAACAGGACCATTCATTCAACAGTGTTACTCTAACGTTGTCAGCCGGGGCTCAGTGGGCAGCACTCTGGCCTCTGAGTCAGAAGGTTGTGGGTTCAAGATCCACTCGAGGGACTTGAGCACAAAAATCCAGGCTGACACTCCCAGTGCAGTGCTGAGGGAGCGCCGCACTGTCGGAGGGGCCGTCTTTCAGATGAGACATTAAACCGAGGCCCCGTCTGCCCTCTCAGGCGATGTAAAATATTTGAAGAAGAGCAGGGGAGTTCTCCCCGGTGTCCTGGGGTCAATATTTATCCCTCAATAAACATCACTAAAACAGATTATCTGGTCATTATCACATTGCTGTTTGTGTGCAAATTGGCTGCTGCGTTTCCCACATTACAATAGTGACTACACTCCAAAAAGTACTTCATTGGCCGTAAAGCGCTTTACGATGTCTGGTGGTCGTGAAAGGCACTATAGAAATGCAAATCTTTCTTTCAAAATTGCATTACGTTGAAATAATATATGAAGGACTTTGGGATGTTTCAATATCCATTCACGTGGCACAAGTCGCAGGAGGACGGGTCGCCTGAGGAAGTAGTTCTGGAAAAAGTTTTGAGGTTTTGTGAGCAAAAAGAAAAAAAAAGACTTGCATTTATATAGCGCCTTTCCCGACCACCGGACGTCGCAAAGCGCTTTACAGCCAATGAAGCACTTTTGGAGTGTAGTCACTGTTGTAATGTGGGAAACACGGCAGCCAAATCTGTGCACAGCAAGCTCCCACACACAGCAATCTGTTTTTTTTAAATGTTGATTGAGGGATAAATATTGGCCCAGGACACCGGGGATAACTCCCCTGCTCTTCTTCGAAATATCGCCCTGGGATCTTTTACATCCACCTGAGAGGGCAGACGGAGCCTCGGTTTAACGTCTCATCTGAAAGACGGACCCTCCGACAGTGCGGCACTCCCTCGGCACTGCACTGGGAGTGTCAGCCTAGATTTTTGTGCTCAAATCCCTGGAGTGGGACTTGAACCCACAACCTTCTGACTTAGGTGAGGGTGCTGCCCACTGAGCCCCGGCTGACGGGGGTGACTGTGCGATGGTCTTGATCTCGACACGGTGAGGCTTGAGGGTAGACGATGGGTGTGTAAGGCGGGGGATTCACACTTCGTCTTTCGCCCACTTTCACAACAGCTGCGCTCTCAGTGTGGGGCTGTCTCCAGGTCTGCCAGCATCTCTCGGACAATCAGCTGTAGGGCCTTGCCCAGACTGGCCACTGTCGGCCCAGAGCTTGGCGGGGGCACATGAATAAAGCCAGCTTTCCTGTTGCCGTGGTGCAGTGAAACGTAATAAACATAATCGCACAGATACCTGAGGAAATCATTTTTGAAAGATGATTAAACATTTCGAAGTCGCTGTCAATATTTGCAGCTTCCCTGTAGCCCTGTGTGTGTTTTCATTCACGTCCCAGTGCCTGACTTAGAGTTCCCACACCCTGGCCTCTTCACAGCCTGTTCCTGCTTCTCTCAGCTTAGAGAAATGACGGGACGGGGGTCTGTGTCTATGGTTCCCCCACAGGGTGATGGGACTGGGGTCTGTGTCCGTGATTCCCCCACACACACTGTTACGGGACGGGGGTCTGTGTCTGTGGTTTCCCCCACAGGGTGATGGGGCGGGGGTCTGTGTCTGTGGTTTCCCCCACAGGGTGATGGGGCGGGGGTCTGTGTCCGTGATTTCCCCACAGGGTGATGGGACGGGGGTCTGTGTCTGTGATTCCTCCACAGGGTGATGGGACGGGGGTCTGTGTCCGTGATTCCCCCACGGGGTGATGGGACGGGGGTCTGTGTCCGTGATTCCCCCACAGGGTGATGGGACGGGGGTCTGTGTTTGTGATTTCCCCACAGGGTGATGGGACTGGGGTCTGTGTCTGTGATTTCCCCACAGGGTGATGGGACGGGGGTCTGTGTCCGTGATTCCCCCACAGAGTGATGGGATGGGGGTCTGCAATTCCTCCTGGGGTTTGTCACTAAGTGGAACCAGGGTGCCACCCCAAGGATTGGCAGTAGCACAGACCCCGATAGTTGAGTTTTAATGGGGCCCTTTCACTTGCAGTGTGGGGAGTGGGATTACTCCGCCCTGCCAATCACACCCCCTTGCGACGGAGCAGGAGCAGGGGCTGGAGCGGCACAGGCCCCTGCTCGGGCCACAACTCCCAGCGGGAGGCCGTGGATGGAAAGGCCAGAGTCACTGGCAATACGATGCCCGGATGGCGATTGTCCAGTCACCACACTCCAGTGAGAGTCCGTGCCTTCAGGCTGGGGGAGGGAGCGAGTGCCCAGGGGTTCTGCCCAATGTCCAGCATTACCTTGTCCCCAGACGATTTAACTGCTGTACATGAAAGATTTCACGGAATCGAGGTCGCTTTCTGAAGCATTGAGGCGCTTGGCGCTGCTGCTATTTACCTCCCTGCGTCTCTGGAATGAATGATTCCAATATCCCGCCCGGATAATCTTTTACAGATGGCCCTCATGTTGACGAGGGATTCGAGTGTGTCTGGCCCTCCTTCTACGCAGCAGTTTCCCGGGGGACAGCAGCCCCCCACATCGCAGTCTGTGTACCCGCGATTCCTGGCGCACTGTTCCAGGACGATGACCTTCGACCCTGTCGCTACTCCAACATGGACCGCCAGCTGAACAAAGACAAAATCACAGCACTCGGTCAATCCAGGCCCCGATCGGCCAGTGTTTTGCCGTCGGAGGTAAAGTTGGATCTATTATGCCCCCCCCCCCCCCCGGAGTTGTCGACCCCCCCCCCCCACCGCCAGCTCCGATTCCCGCTGGGATACGGGTTCCACGGGCACCTCCTGCCCCTCTGTTCCCTCACCCGGGCCCAGACACCCAGCGTTGGCACAATCTCACTGCGGCTGCTTCACTGCCCAGCCGAGTCCCTCCTCACCCACTGCACACACTCACCCGCGCACATTTGCACACTCACACACACACTCACTGACGCACACGCACATTCACACACTCGCAGTCGCACACTCACTGACGCACACGCATATTCACACACTCACTGACGCACATGCACATTCACACAGGCACATTCACACACTCACTGACGCACATTCACACACTCACTGACGCACATTCACGCACAGGCACATTCACACACTCACTGACGCACACACACATTCACACACTCGCAGTCGCACACTCACTGACGCACACGCATATTCACACACTCACTGACGCACATGCACATTCACACAGGCACATTCACACACTCACTGACGCACATTCACACACTCACTGACGCACATTCGCACACTCGCACATACACATTCGCGCACTCACACACACTCGCACACACACTCACTGGCGCATATTCACACTCACTGGCGCATATTCACACTCACTCGCACATGCACATTCACACATACTCGCACATGCACATGCATACTCACGCTCAGTCACACACAAACGCACTCACACACACGTGCACACTCACACAAGTGCACGCTCACTCGCACACAACTCGCTCGCTCACCCACACGCGATTACACCCGTGTGCATACACACACGTGCATGCACGCTCGCTCACACACACATACACACTCTCACGATTACACACACACGTACTCACATTCCCATCTATAAACTCACCCTCACACACGATTACATACACTTGTGCACACTCTCACATTCGCTCACATACACAAACACGCTCACACACACACACACACACACACACACACACTTGCACAAACAGGTGCGCGCAGACACGCACTCTCTCTGTTCGGCCGGGGGCAGTAGATATGGATCAGGAGTGAAATCTCGGATTGTACAATAAGCGGCTTGCCAACACACGCTCCGAGCCCTTGAGTCGGGCACTGTCGCTCTGGGCCCAGGAACAAGTTTCGAGAGACCTGTGGCTCTTGTGTTTCCCACAGCCTGGTCAGCAGCTCCCGGGCTCGCTGGTAGTGAACGGGCAGCTCCACAGTCACCAGTCCAACGTTCTCACCCACGCCCAACTTCTTCAGCTCCTGGGGAATAATGAGAGTTATAAAAAGTTAATTAAAAAATCCCTATAATTGTTACTTGTGTTAATTGTCCTTCCTGCCTCTCCTGAAGGAGTTGCTCAGAGTTGAGCTGCAATGCACAGGTGGTGTCTGCCCTACAGTCCCTTGCTGAGTGACCCTCATTCTCACCCAATCCTCACCCTCACCTAACTGTCAGTATCAGTCGGAGGGGCAGTACCGAGGGAGTGCCGCACTGTCGGAGGGGCAGTACCGAGGGAACGCCGCACTGTCGGAGGGGCAGTACTGAGGGAGTGCCGCACTGTCGGAGGTGCCGTCTTTCAGATGACACTTTAAACCGAGGCCCCGTCTGTTCTCTCAGGTGGATGTAAAAGATCTCACGGCACTATTTCAAAGAAGAGCAGGGGAGTTCTCCCCGGTGTCCTGGGGCCAATATTTATCCTTCAATCAACATCACTAAAACAGATTATCTGGTCATCATTACATTGCTGTTTGTGGGAGCTTGCTGTGCGCAAATTGGCTGCTGCGTTTCCCACATTACAACAGTGACATTTTTATTCATTGGATGTGGGAGTCGCTGGCAAGGCCAGCATTTATTGCCCATCCCTAATTGCCCCTTGAGAAAGTGGTGGTGAGCCGCCTTCTTGAACCGCTGCAGTCCGTGTGGTGAAGGTGCTCCCATAGTGCTGACTTTGTCGTAGCCAGAGGACAGTTAAGAGTGAACCACATTGCTGAGGGTCTGGAGTCACATATAGGCCCCGACCGGGTAAGGGCAGCAGATTACCTTCCCTAAAGGACATCAGTGAACCAGACGGGTTTTTACGACAACCCAGTAGTTTCATGGTCACCATTACTGATACTAGCTTTTTATTCTAGATTTTTAACATTTAATTAACTGAATTTAAATTCCCCAGCTGCCGTGGTGGGATTTGAACTCGGGGTTCTGTATTTTTAGTCCAGGGCCCTGGATTACTGGCCCAGTAACATAACCCTGTGCAACGTACACCACTACACTTCAAAAAGTACTTCATTGGCTGTAAAGCGCTTTCAGGCGTCCGGTGGTTGTGAAAGGCGCTATATAAATGCAAGTCTTTCTTTCAGATCTCGGCTGAGGCAGCAGTGGATTGAGCTTATCATCGGCAGTCCCTCGTATCGAGGATGACTTGCTTCCACGCCGAAAAAGGGATGAGTTCCCAAGTGTTTCGATGAAGGACCTAATTTAATTCCAGATCCCGAACTACATCCTGAAGGGTGGAAGATGCCTGTGGGTGGATTTTTTTAACGTGGGGTGACCGTTGCACACCAGCCACCACACGGGCTTGACAGCGAGGTCTTGGTCCAGTGGCAAGGGTTAACCAGGACGACTGGAGACCAGCTCTGCTGCACGGACCCAGTGCGCCCACATATCGCGTTGTGGGCTGGGCCCGTGCTGCCCCTGGGCCCTCGCCTCTCCTGGGCAGGCCGGGGCCATTAGAGGGAGCAGCTTGCGGCGGCCCCAGCCCGGAAATCGGAGGGTGCTGCCACTGGTTTCTCCGCCCCTGGGCTCGGGGAAAGGTCAGATCGGCCAGAACGAGTGCCCCCCTGATCACGTTCCGCGGAGAGCCCCCTGCTGCAGAGCGTGGCCGTGCGGACATCGAGTGAGGCGAAGGTTGAGCTCAAACTGTGATGCCGTGCGTGGTCGAACAGCCGCCCGCTGTCTCCGGCCGACACGTGAAGAAAGGCTACCCAGGTGGGGTGCCTGCGGGCAGCAAGACCCTTGAGGAAAGGAGGGAGAAAATTTACATCGGATATTCGGCACAGAAACATTCGGCCCAACCAGTCCATGCTCCACTCCAGCCTCCTCCCGTCTTTCCTCATCGGAAATGTATCGGAGGGAGCTACAGTTGTTGAACATTGGCTTGGGAGGGAGCTTGAGTTTGTTGAGCATAAGAACATAAGAAATAGGAGCAGGAGGCGGCCATTCGGCCCCTCGAGCCTGCTCCGCCATTCAATAAGATCATGGCTGATCTGATCATGGACTCAGCTCCACTTCCCCGCCCGCTCCCCATAATCCCTTATCCCCTTATCGCTCAAAAATCTTTCTATCTCCGCCTTAAATATATTCAATGGCCCAGCCTCCACAGCTCTCTGGGGCAGAGAATTCCACAGATTTACAACCCTCTGAGAGAAGAAATTCCTCCTCATCCCCATTTTAAATGGGCGGCCCCTTATTCTGAAACTATGCCCCTAGTTTTAGTTTCCCCCACGAGGGGAAATATCCTCTCTTCATTTCCCCGGTCGAGCCCCATCTTAGGAAAAAGATACGTCCTATTGGAGAAGCATTAATTGGAAAGCCGTATATAATCTTGTCACAAGAATGTCAGCACCAAAAGGGTTAGTTGGGATTGGGGCTGCGGGCTCCATTTCTTAACATAGTTCTTTTAATTTCCCTTGACAACGGGAACCTCAATTAGACTCGTTGGTTCAAGTCCGTGGCCTGAAAGACACAACAATGCCCGGAGGGGGTAAACAGCCACGAGAGGGAACAGTGCAGGTCTGTCTGCTGCAGCCAAACCCTCTCACTCTCCAACTGCTAGAGCCAAGCCCAACACCGGAAAAAATAACACAAACTGCTTTAAAACAAATCACAAATACTTTCGTGCATGCACAAACACACACAACAAATGGTACAGGGACGGCCTTCATAGTGCTGACAAACTGCACTTTGGCGGTTCCCTGAGATTGAGCATGCACACACACACACACTCACACACATACACACACTCGCACACACACACACACTCACACACATACACGAGTCCATTCAGGGATAAACAGAGGGGGTCAGTGAGACACGGCTCACAGTAAGAGAGTTTGGAAAAACAAACGGGTCACTAAACGGGTTTTCTTTCTGATTCGATATTGCAATAGGTGTCAGCTGGCAAAAATCCAGACTGACACTCCCAGTGCAGTGCTGAGGGAGCGCCGCACTGTCGGAGGGGCAGTGCTGAGGGAGCGCCGCACTGTCGGAGGGGCAGTTCTGAGGGAGCGCCGCACTGTCGGAGGGGCAGTGCTGAGGGAGCGCCGCACTGTCGGAGGGGCAGTACTGAGGGATCGCCGCACTGTCGGAGGGGCAGGACTGAGGGAGCGCCGCACTGTCGGAGGGGTAATGCTGAGGGAGCGCCGCACTATCGGAGGGGCAGTGCTGAGGGATCGCCGCACTGTCGGAGGGGCAGTGCTGAGGGAGCGCCGCACTGTCGGAGGGGCAGTGCTGAGGGAGCGCCGCACTGTCGGAGGGGCAGTACTGAGGGAGCCCCGCACTGTCGGAGGGGCAGTGCTGAGGGAGCGCCGCACTGTCGGAGGGGCAGTACTGAGGGATCGCCGCACTGTCGGAGGGGCAGGACTGAGGGATCGCCGCACTGTCGGAGGGGCAGTACTGAGGGATCGCCGCACTGTCGGAGGGGCAGTGCTGAGGGATCGCCGCACTGTCGGAGGGGCAGTGCTGAGGGATCGCCGCACTGTCGGAGGTGCCGTCTTTGGGATGAGACATTAAACCGAGGCCCTGTCTGCTCTCTCAGGTGCACTATTTCGAAGAAGATAGGGGTGTTCTCCCCAGTGTCCCAGAAAATATTTATCCCTCAATCAACATCACTACAACTCGATCTGCACCACCAACACCACTTGAGACCATTCAGATTGATCTTTCATCAGAACACAAGAATTAGGAGCAGGAGTCGGCCATTCGGCCCCTCGAGCCTGCTCCGCCATTCGGCCCCTCGAGCCTGCTCTGCCATTCGGCCCCTCGAGCCTGCTCCGCCATTCAATGAGATCACGGCTGATCTTCGACCTCAACTCCACTTGTCTGCACTGTCCCTATATCCTTTGATTCCCTTAATATCCAAAAATTTATCGATCTCTGTGTTGAATATATTCAAAGAGTGGTTGACAATGAAGCCTTCTGTGACATCTGCTGAAGAAACTCAGAAATAATGGAGGATCCACCTGAGAGAGCAGATGGAGCCTTGGTTTAACATCTCTTCCGGAAAACAGCACCTCCAACAGTGCGGCACTCCCTCAGTACTGTTCCTCCGACAGTGCAGCACTCCCTCAGTACTGCCCCTCCGACAGTGCGGCACTCCCTCAGCACTGCCCCTCCCACAGTGCGGCGCTCCCTCAGCACTGCCCCTCCCACAGTGCGGCACTCCCTCAGCACTGCCCCTCCCACAGTGCGGCGCTCCCTCAGCACTGCCCCTCCGACAGTGCGGCACTCCCTCAGCACTACCCCTCCCACAGTGCGGCGCTCCCTCAGCACTGCCCCTCCGACAGTGCAGCACTCCCTCAGTACTGCCCCTCCCACAGTGCGGCACTCCCTCAGTACTGCTCCTCCGACAGTGCGGCGCTCCCTCAGTACTGCCCCTCCGACAGTGCGGCGCTCCCTCAGCACTGCCCCTCCCACAGTGCGGCGCTCCCTCAGCACTGCCCCTCCCACAGTGCGGCACTCCCTCAGCACTGCCCCTCCCACAGTGCGGCGCTCCCTCAGTACTGCCCCTCCGACAGTGCAGCACTCCCTCAGTACTGCCCCTCCCACAGTGCGGCACTCCCTCAGTACTGCCCCTCCCACAGTGCGGCACTCCCTCAGTACTGCTCCTCCCACAGTGCGGCACTCCCTCAGTACTGCTCCTCCCACAGTGCGGCACTCCCTCAGTACTGCTCCTCCCACAGTGCGGCGCTCCCTCAGCACATCCTCTCCCTCAGTGCCCACGCCCTGGATTTTTGTGTTCAACTCTCTGGAGTGGGACTTGAACCCACAACCTTCTGACTCAGCGAGTGAGAATGTTACCCACTGAGCCAGGGCTGGCACTATTGAGCCACTGGAGATCGGCACATAAACAAAGTGCTTGTGTTGGTCTCCGTACCTGAACTGCAGCCCAGCTTGGGTTCATGACGTATTGTCGGAACGGACCGAAACCTGTTGGGTAGATGGAAAGTCACTGTGGGTACAGACAAGATAAACTTCAATAAGTGTAACACAACAACAACTTGTATTTATATAGCGCCTTTAACATAGTAAACATCCCAAGGTGCTTCACAGGAGCGTTGTAAGACAAGCAAATAAAATTTGACACCGAGCCAGATAAGAAGAAATTATGGCAGATGTCAAAGAAATACGTTTTAAGGAGCGTCTTGAAGGAGGAGAGAGAGGCGGAGAGGTTTAGGGAGTGAGTTCCAGAGCTTGGGGCCCAGGCAACAGAAGGCACGGTCACCGATGGTGGAGCGATTATAATCCGGGATGCTCAAGAGGGCAGAATTAGAGGAGTGCAGACATCTTGGGGGGGGGAGGGGGGTGTGTGGGGCTGGAGGAGATTACAGAGATAGGGAGGGGCGAGGGCCATGGAGGGATTTGTAAACAAGGATGAGAATTTTGAAATCGAGGCGTTGCTTAACCGGGAGCCAATGTAGGTCAGTGAGCACAGGGAGTGGTGGGTGAGCGGGACTCGGCGCGAGTTAGGACACTGGGCAGCGAGCACAGGGGGTGATCGGTGAGCGGGACTCAGTTTGAGTTAGGACACGAGGTAGTGAACACAGGGGGTGATGGGTGAGCGGGACTCGGCGCGAGTTAGGACACGGGGCATTGAGCACAGGGAGTGATGGGTGAGTGGGACTTGGTGCGAGTTAGGACACGGGTTAGCCAAGTTTTGGATGGCCTCTAGTTTACGTCGGGTAGACTGTGGGAGGCCAGCCAGGAGTGCGTTGGAATGGTCAAGTCTGGAGGTAACGCGGTCTTAGATTCTACGAGAAGGGGCGTATCCTTAAACTTAGGGTGAAAGACACAATCTTTCTCTAACTCCTTTACCCAGAGGGTGAATGTTTGGAATGAATGATCAAGGAGGCTGTGGGATGGGTGTTTCAGTAACTTCAAGCAAGAGTTGGAGTATGGAGAAGGGTTGAGCGAGTGGGCAAGCTGGTGGCAGATGAAGTTGAATGTGGGGGAATGTGAGATTATTCACTTTGGTAGGTAGAATAGAAAAACAGAATATTTTTTAAACGGTGAGGAATTATTAAATGTTGGTGTTCAGAGGAATTTGGGTGTACTTGTGCAAGAAACACAAAGTTAGCATGCAGGTACAGCAAGTGATTGGGAATTTAAAAAGCTGTGAGGTACTATACCAGTAACCAGCACCAACTGGGTGTCGGAGTCCATGGTACTCTGAGCTATTCTGCGAAAACCAAAAAAGACACACTTGCATTTATATAGCGCCTTTCATGAACACCGGACGTCCCAAAACGCTTTACAGCCAATGAAGTACTTTTTGGAGTGCAGTCACTGTTGTAATGTGGGAAACGCAGCAGCCAATTTGCGCACAGCAAGCTCCCACAAACAGCAATGTGATAATGACCAGATAATCTATTTTTTGTTATGTTGATTGAGGAATACATATTGGCCCCAGGACACCGGGGAGAACTCCCCTGCTCTTCTTCGAAATAGTGATGCGGGATTTGTTAGATCCACCTGAGAGAGCAGACAGGGCCTGGGTTTAACACCACCTCCGACAATGCGGTGCTCCCTCAGCATTGCCCCTCCAACAGTGCGGCGCTCCCTCAGCACTGCCCCTCCGACAGTGCGGCGCTCCCTCAGCACTGACCCTCCGACAGTGCGGCGCTCCCTCAGCACTGACCCTCCGACAGTGCGGCGCTCCCTCAGCACTGCCCCTCCGACAGTGCGGCGCTCCCTCAGCACTGCCCCTCCGACAGTGCGGCACTCCCTCAGTACTGCCCCTCCGACAGTGCGGTGCTCCCTCAGCACTGCACTGGGAGAGTCGGCCTGGATTTTGAGCTCACGTTGCTGGAGCGGGACTTGAACCCACGACCTTCTGAGGCGAGAATGACACAATATTTACAGCTCAGAAAGCGTCCATTCGGCCCATGGCTCTGTGCCGGTGTTTATGTTCCACACCAGCCCCCTCTCCCACCCCTCTCCATCTCACCCCATCACCATATCCCTCTATTCCCTTCTCCCCCGTGTGTTTATCCAGCTTCCCCTGAAATGCATCGATACTATTCACCAACCCCCGCCTGTGGCCGCGAGTCCCACATTCTCACCACCTCCCTGCTCTGCCGGCCTGGGGACTTGCTGGGTTTTTTGGTCATTTTCTCTCCCCTCCCCCCGCACCTTGCCTCCCAGGGCCCTGACCCCTCCGTTCGAAACTCCATGCATGACATTTATCTCCCAGCTGCCGCCTACCTTTAGATGAGCTTTGTGTGTGTGTGTGTGTGGGGGGGAGGGGCGGAGCGAGAGCAGGAAGTGGCAGAGAATGCAATGGAGAGCTGCCCTGCTCCGGCTGAACGAGGTAAGGGATTAGAACCACAAACCAATTGCCTCGCGGCAGCTTGTCACCAAAGTCGCTCAGTGTCTGATCCAGTGCGGGGGGAGGAGGCCGGGGGGGGGGGAGGGCCTGGAGCAACCTGCGAGGGGCTCTGAACTCCTGCTATTGCCAAATGGGAGACGGGATTGAAAGGGGGAAAAGTCGAGGAGCGAAAGTTTGCAAACAGAAAGCTGTGACTCTCACTCGACTGAGTGGCAGCAGCTCCTAATATTAAACTCCGCAGCCGGCTGCTGTGGGCTGTAAAGGTCTTGGCTGTAATATTAACGGAATTTTGCACGGGACGGCCTGTGTGTATTTCTAGCTCTCTGACTTTCCCCACCAGTGCCCGCCTGGCCCTGACTGAACACCGTGACATGACGGACCCTGCTTCGCTTGTCGGTTTTATGAATGCTTTTCTCCTTCCCCGCCCCCACCGTCACTGCATCTCACGGGGCCAACTCCTCCCTGGGCACAATTCCGCCGGGCACTGCCAGCCCCAGCGCCCCCTGCGCCAACTTGCCGCAGTGTGAGCATTGACGAGCTATTCCACCACACAAGCTTCACAGCCACGCACACACACACACACGCGCGCACCCCTTCCCACCCCCACCCCCCCGCCCTGGCCCCACCAGTCGTGTCCTTGCTGGGTACCCACACACACACACACTTTGCTGAAGGGGAGCCGTCAACAGGTGTCAGCGTTCGACCGACGAGCAGGGGGAGGCCATTCGGCCCCTCGAGCCTGTCCCACCATTTGATGAGAGCGTGCAGAAACCAAGCGCAGGCAGCGGAAGGAGCGTGCGGCAAACCAGTCCCACCCTCCCCTTCCCTCAACCACTGTCTGTCCCACCTGTGACGGAGACTATGGTTCTCGTATTGGACTGTTCAGCCACCTAAGGACTCATTTTAAGAGTGGAAGCAAGTCTTCCTCGATTCCGAGGGACTGCCTATGATGATGACAGCTGATCTCGACCGAACTCCATATACCCTTTGCCCCATATCCCTTAATACCTTTGCTTAACAAAAGCCAACACTCTCAGATTTAAAATTAATAATTGATCTAGCCGTTTGAGGAAGAGTTCCAAACCTCTCCCACCCTTTGTGTGTAGAAGTGTTTCCAAATTTCACTCCTGAAAGGTCTGGCTCGAATTTTCAGACTATGCCCCTGGTCCCAGATTCCCCAACCAGCAGGAATAGTCTCTCTCTATCTACCCTCTGTTCCCCTTAATATCCTGAAAACTGCGAGCAGATCGGCCCTTAACCTTCTAAATTCCAGGGAATACAACCCGAATGTGTGTAATCTCTCCTCGTAACTTAACCCTTTGTTGTCGGGCTATCATTCTGATGGCTCAGTGGGTGGGAACTCTCACCTCTGAGTCAGAGGTCGTGGGTTCAAGTCCCACTCCAGACACTGTGTGTGAGAGAAAGACAGACTGCCAGGTACAGAGGGCAAGTCCCTCGGCAACCTCCCAAAGATGCTGAAATACAATACACAGCAAGATCCCACAAACTGCAATGAGCTGAATGACCGGTAAATCTGTTTTTGTCGATGTGGGTTTTTAAAAACTTCGTTCATGGGATATGAACGTCGCTGGCAAGGCCGGCATTTATTGCCCATCCCTAATTGCCCCTCGAGAAGGTGGTGGTGAGCCGCCTTCTTGAACCGCTGCAGTCCGTGTGGTGAAGGTGCTCCCACAGTGCTGTTAGGGAGGGAGTTCCAGGATTGTGACCCAGCGACGATGAAGGAACGGCCGATATATTTCCAAGTCAGGCTGGTGTTTAACCTCTCATCCGGAAGACGGCCCCTCCGACAGTGCAGCGTTCCCTCAGTAATGCCCCTCCGACAGTGCGGCGCTCCCTCAGTACTGCCCCTCCGACAGTGCGGCGCTCCCTCAGTACTGCACCTCCAACAGTGCGGCGCTCCCTCAGCACTGCCCCTCCGACAGTGCGGCGCTCCCTCAGTACTGCCCCTCCGACAGTGCGACGCTCCCTCAGCACTGCCCCTCCGACAGTGCGACGCTCCCTCAGCACCGCCCCTCCGACAGTGCGGCGCTCCCTCAGTACTGCCCCTCCGACAGTGCGGCGCTCCCTCAGTACTGCACCTCCAACAGTGCGGCGCTCCCTCAGCACTGCCCCTCCGACAGTGCGGCGCTCCCTCAGTACTGCCCCTCCGACAGTGCGACGCTCCCTCAGCACTGCCCCTCCGACAGTGTGGCACTCCCTCAGCACTGCCCCTCCGACAGTGCGACGCTCCCTCAGCACTGCCCCTCCGACAGTGCGGCGCTCCCTCAGTACTGCACCTCCGACAGTGTGGCGCTCCCTCAGCACTGCCCCTCCGACAGTGCGACGCTCCCTCAGTACTGCACCTCCGACAGTGCGGCACTCCCTCAGCACTGCCCCTCCGACAGTGCGGCACTCCCTCAGCACTGCACTAGGAGTGTCAGTGTGGATTTTTGTGCTCGAGTCCCTGGAGTGGGACTTGAACCCACGACCTTCTGACTCCGAGGCGAGAGAGAGAGTGCTGCCCACTGAGCCCCGGCTGTTTTTGGGACCAAGGACGTTGTGATTTGTTCTCATTCTGTCTCTTCAGGGACTCACTATCCTGTCGACATTTTAACCAGTGGAGACTGGGGCATTTTGAAACAGTCATCAGAGGCCTACTTATCAAGGCTTTGCGACAGAGGCGAGGAATCCACTGAGTGCTTCCGTCTAACCAATGGAGGAACGGTAACCGACCCTGTCCACGTTCTCGAGTATGATTGGCTGCAGTCACAGATCCACTTAAAAGGCTGGGGCAACCAATAAAGGACTTTAAGCAACAGCAACTTGCATTTATATAGCGCCTTTAACGCAGTAAAACATCCCCAGGTGCTTCACAGGAGTGTTATAAGACAACCTTTGACACCGAGCTGCATAAGAAGCTTATTTCTGACAGTTTGGTCACAGAGGTCGGTTTTTAGGATAAATGAGAGGCGGAAGAGGTTTAGGGAGGGAGTTCCAGAGCTTAGGGCCCAGATACAGGTTAGATACAGAGTAAAGCTCCCTCTACACTGTCCCATCAAACACTCCCAGGGCAGGTACAGGGGGTTAGATACAGAGTAAAGCTCCCTCTACACTGTCCCATCAAACACTCCCAGGGCAGGTACAGCACGGGTTAGATACAGAGTAAAGCTCCCTCTACACTGTCCCATCAAACACTCCCAGGGCAGGTACAGGGGGTTAGATACAGAGTAAAGCTCCCTCTACACTGTCCCATCAAACACTCCCAGGGCAGGTACAGGGGGTTAGATATAGAGTAAAGCTCCCTCTACACTGTCCCATCAAACACTCCCAGGGCAGGTACAGCATGGGGTTAGATACAGAGTAAAGCTCCCTCTACACTGTCCCATCAAACACTCCCAGGGCAGGTACAGCACGAGTTAGATACAGAGTAAAGCTCCCTCTACACTGTCCCATCAAACACTCCCAGGGCAGGTACAGGGGGTTAGATACAGAGTAAAGCTCGCTCTACACTGTCCCATCAAACACTCCCAGGGCAGGTACAGCACGGGTTCGATACAGAGTAAAGCTCCCTCTACACTGTCCCATCAAACACTCCCAGGGCAGGTACAGGGGGTTAGATACAGAGTAAAGCTCCCTCTACACTGTCCCATCAAACACTCCCAGAGCAGGTACAGGGGGTTAGATACAGAGTAAAGCTCCCTCTACACTGTCCCATCAAACACTCCCAGGGCAGGTACAGCACGGGGTTAAATACAAAAAGAGAGACTTGCATTTCTATAGCGCCTTTCACGACCACAAGCCGTGCCAACCCGCCTTGCAGCCAATGAAACACTTTTGAAGTGTGACTTGCCTTCCAGGTTGCCCCCTGTACCCCCTCCCCCCTGGCACTGGCTTCTTGCCGGGGCTCAGTGACTCCATTGTCTACCGCCAACTTCTGCCTTACCAGACCCACTTTTGCTGACACATGAAGAATAGTCGCTGGGTGAGGTGCTGGCAGCCGTGGGACGCGTGTCCCAGCACCGGCAAGGAGTTGTCGACAGTCCATGGGGGTCCAGCAACATTCTTCCAATAGGGAATGTAAAAGAAACCTTTCAATTAGGACAAGTGGGACAATGGGAGACCATCCCAAGGGTTGGGAGGAACTCCAGATTGATACGTCACTACCCTCTGGAGGCCATTCAGGGTACTGCAAGGGTGAATCGCTCCACGACGATTGGCCTGGATTTGCGGTGCGGGCAAGGTGCGTAGGCACCCGTAAGGGTCCCGCAAGTTCCCGGTTTTCACGCAAACCCGGAACTTGCGATCGGTCAATAATCTTCTCGACCGATCCAACGCATCCCTGGAAAACGGACTTCCCCGGGCGGAGAGTTGGGCTATTTGCCCAGCGAATGCCCGTTAAATTCTTACTCCTGGTAAAAGCACGCCAGCCTAAGCGTTTTAATCAATATGAAACATATCTTTTGTTCAATTATTGAAACATTAAAACCCCTGAAAAATAAGTTACGGTAATTTTTAGTCCCTTTAAATTTATTTTTCAAAAAATTAAATTTTTGTTTTTAATGTTTCATTAAGTTGTATTTTAATTCATTTTAAATATGTAATTTGTTTCTTTGTTGTGTCAATGTGTTTTTTCATGTGATCTCCATTCATGCTTATGGAGAATCCGTACGTACGGAATCCCGATAAACATGAATGGGGATCCCCTTCTTTCATTGGTTGGGCCGGCCCACGTGATCCCAGGGCCGCTTGCAAAGCTCCTGCGCCCCTGAGATACGTGGACCCCGACACACGTCTGTGTCTAAAGGCCCAGGAGCAGTCCCACGATGAGGCCCTCCGACCTGCCCGCTCCCCTCCACACCGGGTGCCCAAATATCGGGAGCGTGGGACTGAAACGCAGCCAGAAATCGAGAAGCAATGGCCCTACAAACACTACACTTTCAGGTGACGCATTGAAAGTTTTCCAGCTTATTTGGGAGGGACTTGATGAAGTTGATCCAGTCAAACGGCTCCCTGTGGTAAAGTGTTTACATCCCACTGGACACATGTTAAAAATAAATACTTTTGAGAAAGGCTTGTATTTATATAGCGCCTTTCACAACCTCAGGGCGTCCCAAAGCGCTTAACAGCCAATGAAGTACTTTCGGAGTGTAGTCACTGTTGTAATGTGGGAAATGCGGCAGCCAGTTTGCGCACAGCAAGCTCCCACACACAGCAATGAAATAAATGAGAAATTAATCTTTTAGTGATGTTGGCTGAGAGATAAGTGTGTCCCAGGACACCGGGGAGAACTCCCCTGCTCTTCTTTGAAATAGTGCCATGGGATTTTTTACATCCACCTGAGAGAGCAGACGGGGCCTCGGTTTAGTGTCTCATCTGCATGACGGCACCTCCGACAGTGCGGCACTCCCTCAGTACTGCACCTCCGACAGTGCGGCGCTCCCTCAGCACTGCCCCTCCGACAGCGCGAAACTCCCTCAGCACTGCCCCTCCGACAGTGCGGCGCTCCCTCAGCACTGCCCCTCTGACAGGCGGCCCTCCCTCAGTACTGCCCCTCCGACAGGCGGCCCTCCCTCAGTACTGCCCCTCCGACAGTGCGGCGCTCCCTCAGCACTGCCCCTCCGACACTGCGGCACTCCCTCAGCACTGCCCCTCCGACACTGCGGCACTCCCTCAGTACTGCCCCTCTGACAGTGCGGCGCTCCCTCAGTACTGCCCCTCTGACAGGCGGCCCTCCCTCAGTACTGCCCCTCCGACAGTGCGGCGCTCCCTCAGTACTGCCCCTCCGACACTGCGGCGCTCCCTCAGCACTGCCCCTCCGACAGTGCGGCGCTCCCTCAGTACTGCCCCTCCGACACTGCGGCGCTCCCTCAGCACTGCCCCTCCGACACTGCGGCGCTCCCTCAGCACTGCCCCTCCGACAGTGCGGCGCTCCCTCAGTACTGCCCCTCCGACAGTGCGGTGCTCCCTCAGTACTGCACTGGGAGTGTCGGCCTGGATTTATGTGCTCCAGTCCCTGGAGTGAGGCTTGAGCCCATGACCTTGTGACTCAGAGGCGAGAGAGAGAGTGTTACCCACTGGGCCACTGACTGACAACAAGGGAATTGGGTTGAGCTTGTTCACCCAGATGGTCGAGCGATGGAATGAGTGACCAGGGCAGGATACCGGAGGGATAAGATTAGGGAGGGAGTGGCTCAGAGTGACGAGGTGGGGTGAGTGTACATTGCCCAGCACGCACACACTGCAGCACGGAGTGACACCTTGTCTATCTTTACAGATTGCTGTCACTCCATCGTCAGTGGCCTTTCTGCGAGTACACGGGGCGGACAGTGAGCACAGCATCTTGGGTCTGTTCGACCCCCAGGATAACCAGGCAGGTTAGTAACACCTCGTTCCATGGTCCTCCTGGATCTTACGTCAACTTCGTTATACAGTCATAGAATGTTACAGCACAGGAGGCCATTCAGCCCATCGTGAATATATTTAAGGTGCAGATAGACAGATTTTTGAGCGATAAGAGAGTGAAGGGTTATGGGGAGCGGGCGGGGAAGTGGAGCTGAGGCCAGGATCAGATCAGCCATGGTCTCACTGAATGGTGGAGCAGGATCGAGGGGCCGAATGGCCAACTCCTGCTCCTAATTCTTATGTTCTTATGTGCTGCTGCTTTGTAAGAGCGATTCAATTAGTCCCACTGCCCTCTCGCTCTTTCCCCATCGCCCTACACATTTTTATTTCCTTTTTAGGTGTATATTCAATTCCCTTTTGAAAGTTACTATTCAATCTGCTCTCACCGCCCTTTCAGGCAGCGCGTTCCCGATCACAACAACTCGCTGCGTCAAAACATTCTCCTCCTCTCCCCTCTGGTTCCAGCGCCGATTATCGTCAATCTGTGTCCCCTGGTTACCTTACCGCCCCTCCTGCCCCGGGGAACAGTTTCTCCCTCTCTGCTCCGATATAACTCCTGAGGTAGCACGTTCGGAGGGGAGAGGCGAGCGATGGGACGAGACGGTGGAAAGTCTCGGGACGGAGAGAGCCCGGGGCTTGAACACACGAGGGTGGGTTGATCAAAGCCCACCGAAGGCCGAGTGTGAGCTCATCCACCTCACATCTCACAATATTTTCCGAATGCTGAGATACTCGGAGCAAAAGGATTCAGGGGCCCTCGTACACAAATCACCAAACCCCAGCCCACAGACACAAATAGCCGTCACATTTTGGCCAATGGGATGTTGGTCGTTATCTCAAGGTGGTTGGAAC